>NC_046159.1:41027211-41182211 GCF_011064425.1 Rattus rattus
TGTATTTCATATTTTAATTTGTTTTCAAATACTTTAAAGTTGAAAACTGCGTATGGTTTATGTGATAACAGAACAATTGAATATTTAATTAAACAGAACGCCTTATTCCCCAAGCATTAGGGGATTTACTTGTAATTTAGTTACATAAATCCTCCTGATATCTGGCTGCAGCTCTGGAAGGTAAGAACATCTTAATATCGCTCTTTCTAGAATTAGAAATAATGAAGGGATGACTGCCTAAAATTATATCTTCATTGTTCACACAATTGTCAGGCTGAAGGAGATGTATGAAATAAGTTGGCACTCTTAAAATAAACACTCTTCAAAATACACACTCTTCAACACAGCACATAACTGAAAGATGCCTATTTAAATAGCATGATTTAAGTATAGTAAAATGTTATATGTGGATACTATCAGCCATTCATGGTAGGCTATAATTCATAGATGGAAATACATGGGAGTTTGACATCAAACTTTTATATTCTCCTTATACCATATTAAATCATTTTTATTAAATCTTAATGAGTTTATCAGAATAAACATGGCTTAGTATTGATTTTTAACAGATCCTTAATTAGGGTTTTTATTGATGTTTTAAAACACCATGACAAAAGGCAACATAGGGAGGAAAGGTTTATCTTGCTTACATTTCCATGTCACTTCATAGTCCTTCATGGGAGGAAGTCAGGGCAGGAACTCCATGCAGAAATTTGAAAGCAAGAGAGAGGCTGAGGTCACTGAAGAACAGCGCTTCCTCACTTACTGATCATGGATGGCCTACTCAGGCTGCTTTCCCATAGCACGTAGCACTCCCTGCCAAAGATTGGCAGTCCCCAGTGATCTGAACCAATATACACCAATCATTAATCAAAAAAATGTCTCACAGCCTTGTCCAAATGCCAGTCTGGGGGGGGGGGTTAACTTCACAGTTGACTTTCCCTCTTCTCAAATGATTTTAACTTGTGTCCAGTTGACTAATGACTAACCAGCACAAGCAACTATTAGGCCATTGAATTAGAAAATACTGAAAATTCATTTTCACAATAACTGTTTTTACATCTGGATTTTCCCCTCAGCCTTTTGCTATGAGATAACAAAAGGAAAAAAAATCCAGATTTACACATGAAACTTTTCTGGTGTGTGTGTGTGTGTGTGTGTGTGTGTGTGTGTGTGTGTGTGTGTGTGTGTATGTGTGTGTGTGTGTATGTGTGTGTGTGTATGTGTGTGTGAGTGATAGACTCTCAGATGCTATTATTTCTGGGTCTCATAAACATATGGTATTGAAATTTTTTCTAGAAAACATTGATAAAGAGACTGGAAAGATGGGTCGAGCAATGAAACCCTGCTCTCACAGAGGAGCCAGGTTTGGTCCCACATTCCTGTGTCAGTTGTCTGCCTATAACTAGAACTCCAGGAGATCTGAACTCCTCTTTTGGCCACCTGCACAAATGTGCACAGACAAAAATGCTTGCACATGCACACACACACACACACACACACACTCACACTCACACACGTATACACAATCCTAAATAAAATAGCTATTCTCCAGTTACCGTGGATTACTTGAAATAACAAAACTAAATCAAATATAATGATCAATTTTTCATTAAAACTGGCTAAGTTCTGGGTGAGAATCTACCTAAATATGAGCCTTATCTTATCTCCCTCTCCATTTACATGCTGTCTTCAAAAGTCTGAAGAAGGAGAGCCTCAGTCCCAATTTCTGAGGCAGGGAGTGGTACCCAGAACACTAACATCCTTTGACAGAAATAATTTTCTCATCGCTCTGCTATTTTCTCACGTATTATAGAATAATACAAGACTGATAACGATAACAACAGTTTGTCTCCATCTAACGCCCTCTTATTTACCAAATCTTGTTTTGCCAACTGAGCACATACATAAAGGCCATTGTTCTAGAAGTTTATCGAAGTGGTGCTATTGTTGATAGCTCCATTCAAAAGCCTGTGGAACAGAGTACTTCAAAACAGTGATGCCTGCTGCCCAAATCACACAACTCCCTCGGGACAGATCGTACTTCCCATCGTACTTCCCAGCCGATATCTCTGTGACAACTGCGCTTGAGTTCTTATTTTTATGCTCTGACTCTTTTAGGCTCCTTTTCGTGGATCCCTTCCTCAGCGGTTGAGTTTCTGTATCTCTTTACTCCATGGCTGGGGTCAAAATTATAACCATTGGCCATGAAAACATTAATTTCATGATATTGACCATGATAAATCTGACTAAATGAGGCTCAAAGAAATTCATTTGCTTTCTGCTTTCAACTAAAACACATTAGAGCATTTCATTCTCTTTGGAGAAGAGATCAGAAAAAGAACAATTATGGGACAAGGCTGTTCTCCAATGCAGACAAAGTCACCATAAAATACTATATATTCCTAATATGGGAATCTTGGCTCCTACTAACGAGGCAAAACCTTTCTCAGATTACTACTTAATGTCATGTGAGATATATAGGAAGCACATTCAAATTGATTTTTAAGACTCTTGTCTATAGCTCTGTCTGTTATATTATTTCACAGTCCCTAGACAAGCTTGCATGGTGGGAAGAGAGGGATTTTTGGAATTTATTTCCAGGAAAACCTTATGTTCCCCACAGGATCTCTGTGCCTTTTTTTTATTAACATGCTCCGTCTTCACTGTGTTACTTGGGACATTAAGACCCAACACAAATGCTCTTTCAAAGCCATCATTTAGCATCTGAGTCACAGGCTGTACTCTCTCCTTATTTTCTATTTTACTAAGGACAAAACTAGGACATATTTTCAAGTTTCCACTAAGGGTAGTTTGGTGCACATAACCGAATCTCATTAGAGAAATGTACAGGAAAGTGAAAGTGGCAAGTTTTATCCACTGTGTATTTGCACTTCCTTTATGTCAAGACTTACTTCAAAGTGGGTAGAGCCAACTTGAAATGTACATTCTGATGAGAACGGTCTTTTCCATGCCATTAGTGAGAACCTTCTCACGGGTATGCAGTATTTATGTAATAAGCAAGAAATAAGATGCATGAAGCCATCAAAGCTTGGAGTTCATCAGTTACAACAACTACAGAATTTCTTTTGAGAGTATTTTGGTATGTATGTGTGTGTATGTCACTGAAGCAAGTGAAGCCACGTTTTCCACCCATTCATGGCTGACTGCCGTTAAACTTCCTGGCATCCTACACCTTAGAATATGCTTCTAGAGACATGAGCTTGGATTTGGGAAAGGAGAGAGATTGGTTTGATATGTAAGTTACAAAGTAAGTCTTATATTTCAGGATTTATGCCAGTCCTGTTTGCCAAACCATCCCGTTTCCTTCCCCCTAGACATGTGATACCTCTTTATCCCTAAGCATCCATTGCACTGAGTTGTCGCCATCTGACTGAGTCTAAAACAACCGAGAAGCCTAAGTCAAGAACATTCTGTGTAAAGCCATACTACATTAGGCTACAGATAAATCCCTGCCTATAGTTTCCAGTTCCCAATGTGCAGAGTCACTGTGCTGAGACTCAGAAGGACCCATGGCAGCCGGAAGATCTCTAACAGTTTAAATCCTAGAGAAACTGTTTAAAGTGGAACCTTATCCCTAGCCTGATAGTCTTCATGTGGAGAAAATAAATTTCTCATTTATTAATCTACTGAAATTTTATTTTTATGTGTAACACGAGTTGGTACTATTCTGCCTTCTTTCTTTATGTTGAATTAAGGATGGTGTCAATGATATTACTCATCTCTACCTCCCTTATAGATGGGAAAAGGCAGATGTAAATGTTAAAAAGCCAAAAAATGTTAATAACTGAGAAGTCATGCTTTCAGAAGATATTTAGTTTGCTTCTACAAAATTAGGAAATTGAGTCTGTCCTCGAATCCTAATGAGTTAATACAGGTTTAAAAAAAATTACCATTGAAAATTTGACTTGTAATTGTATATCTATATATTTTCTTGAGGAATATATTTCTCATAATGCCAAATATGCTACAGGGAAATTACAGTTATAATGTATGCAGCAACTGCCAGACTTCTCTGGTGACGTATTATGGTTATTATTTTCAAATCATTCATAAGGTCATTATTAAACATTATATAGGCCAACTACCTTTAATATTCAGTATTTTATTTTTTCATGTATATATAAATATACACTTTTTAATTTCTTCAAATCAGACCCTATTAACCTACAAATGAATTCTCACCTATTCAAAAATGATTTCCAGTTCTCTTTGGCCAGAGTGTAGGAGTGAAGCTCTTCAACAAATACCTCCGTAAATTTCTTTTGTCTGCAGCCAATCTCTCATAATCCCTATCCACTAATGAGTAAGGTACTTCTCACAATTATGTTCTTTTCTTACTCAGCTTGACCCAGCTGCTGGAATATTCTCTCTATTTCTGACTATCTTATGCAGCTAATATTGGTCCTGTAATTACCCTGACTTGAAGCCTCATAGTCAATTTAATGCTTCCTTCTCCATAACCCCCACACATCTATCCAATCAACTTCCGAATAGGGGATATTCTCCTTCCACACAGGCTTCACATCTTTCACCTTCCTTGTCTTCCCGCTGCCTGCAGTTCTGTTCAGAGGATCATCACTTCCCTGCTTTTCTTACTATAATAACCACGTAATTGGCTCCTGCATTGCCACCTCTCCATTACAATCCAGTCTGCACTGATTCAAGACTAATCATTGTAACCTGCATCTCTGATCGCAGACTTACAGACTCTAGAGATAAAAGAGGATTTAAACACCAAAGGGCCCACCCCCTTTCTTTTCAACTCTTAATAAATATCAAGACTGGATATGTGCTTCTAGCTCATTTATTATCAAAGCAGTAAGTGATCTTAAGCACACAAGACATGGTTAATGATAAAAAATAAAAAACAAAAGTCTTACTTCAACATTTTACAGCCAGTTGTACTTTTCAGTTTCAGGATTTTATTTTTTTAATCATAGTAGTTTGCATTCTAACTTTTTAAAATTGAGTTATACTGCTCATTTCCAGATTAAGAGACCAAGCACTGTCTGTAATGACATGCAAGTACATCAATGCATTTAAACTTTTTTTTTTGTACCTTGCACTTATTATCTTCTTGTCATGGTTTCTATACCTATGTCTTTTTAGTTCCTTTCTATAAACTATATTTATATTACAATGATCTCCATATTATATACGTCCAACATAAAAGAAAGAACACTTAAAACTGTATCTTTATGGTTTGAATTTTATATTTTTTATTTTTTATATTCATTGGAAATTGTTTTCTCACATAATATATTCTGATTGTTTTTCCTGTCTCCCCTTCCACTGTATAAGTAGAA
Organism: Rattus rattus; assembly: GCF_011064425.1. Taxonomy (NCBI): domain Eukaryota; kingdom Metazoa; phylum Chordata; class Mammalia; order Rodentia; family Muridae; genus Rattus; species Rattus rattus. The sequence goes on from NC_046159.1 coordinate 41,032,542, forward strand.
AGGGCTCTACTCCCTTTCTGAATCATTAGAAAAAAATAGGTTCTTAAGAACTAATAATAAAATGCAATAGATAAAGCAAAAAACTAATGCTTCAGAATTGATCAAAGCAAACAAAAGGAAAAGAGCCCAAGGAAAAGCATGAGAATCAGGGATCACTCATTCTCAAATCCAAGAATCCAAAAAATAAACACTAAACTGGAAGCCTTAATGTATACACAAAGGAGCTGGTGCAGACATACGTACTTCTGTCTCAGTTTCTGTGGGTTCCTACGAGCTCTGATCATATTAGCTTAGAGGGTCTTATTTTCTTGGTGTCCTTTACGCCCTCCAGCTCTTACATTCTCTCTGCCTCCTCTTCTGGAGGATATGGTTTGGATTTTAAGAGTTCTTTAAGGCTCACATTATGTTCTTCCCCTACAAATCTATGGGAAGGTGGTAGAAACTTTATAGAGAATGCTGCAAAGAAAATAAGGGTCTGCTCTTCAAGCAGGTATTCAGAGGGTATCCTTTTCCTCTGTCCTTCTTTCTCCCCCCTTTCTGTCTGCTCTGAGTGAGTAGCTTTGTTTGTGCCTTGCGTTCTTGTTGTGATACAATTCCGAAGACTCCAGTGGGTGACTCAGCATATCTGTCCTCGGTACTCTGAAACCATGATCCAAAACTAATCTTTCCTTCTTTTTAGCTTTTTATCTCAAATATTTTATTAGTGGTGGAGAACTATTAACAAAATATAATTATGAAATTATATTACTGTAATCTATACTTAATTAGAATCCTAAAATACAAGCAGATCATCAGCAAATGGGAAGACAATTGTTGCATGATGCCGTGCAAGGCTAGGTATTACACAAGGTTATTCTGTCAAAAGAATAAGTCAGAGCTAAAAATCTCATGTAACTTGCTGTCTACCTTAGCACAACTCTTTCATGTGTTTCCAATTTCCCAAAAGGCTTTACATATATTCCCTGGGGTTTGAAGGAGACATACTCATAGCCACTAGATTTAACAAAATTTTAAGTCAAGAATGGGGAGGAGTAAGGCATTATTAAATGCTAAATATAAAATGTATATATTGGAATTCTCTGAATGCAGATATTGTTGCCTGATAACTGCAGAAAAACATAGTTCTCTTGAATTTATTGAGATGAAATCCAGCTTACTGTGCCTTGCTGAGAGTTAAGGAAGGCAGTGTGTTTTTAAGGTCTTAATGATCCAAGGGAAAGAAGGGCTGCTCGACACTGCAGGGTCATTTCTCTGGATTTTCCTTCATTCCTTTTGCTCAGCTGCATGTTCTACATGTGTGTCAATTGAAACCATTAGTCATATTCTCACTACTAGAGTATTATTAAAAATAAAATGTAAATCCACCTCTATATTTCAGAAGTTACAATATGTACTGTAGATTGTTATTCAGTGCCTCCTCCCTCTACTTCATTTTTACAACTTAAATTCCTAAGTCTACAGTGATATTATCTATGACTGGAGCTATGAGAAGATGACTGGATCTTGAGGGTGGCATCCTCACATAGGGATTATTACTCTCATAATGGAGGATCTGATGGGCTTCCCCTTTTTTACTACAGGCAAAGTTAAGAGCAACATGGCAGCTATAAACCAGGAAGTCCTCAGTCTTCGGAAGCATCCACTCTACCAAAGCTTTGATCCAGGACTTTCTCAAATCAAGAATTGTCAGAAACATTGTTTTGTGTGTAGGTATTTTTATTAGAGTACTTCAAGCAGTCTAGGGCTGCAAATAATTTTTCAACTTGGATTTTTCAGAAATGCTAAGTTGCACCATTACATAGTTTTATCGAAATTGAAATTTGGCTCTATCACAAACTCCATCTCTATTGGTAGCTGGTATGGTAGTGGTGGTAGTAGTGGTCATGGTAGTGTTGGTTGCATTGGTGGTGGTAGTGGTCTTGGTGATGGTGGTAATATAGGTAGTGGGAGTGCCGATGGTCTCATTTTCTTTCTCTTACTATATTCTCTATATAAATTCAAAAGTTTAATGAAATGTAATAATTGGTGATACCTTAAAATCATAATAGTTTAGAAAAAGCCCAGGAAAGCAATCTTTTTGGCTTGGATATATGAATCTTATGCAGTTTGTTTTAGTTGCATAGGTTAGAAACATTCAAACTGAAAGGCAAAACTTCACTGTTAGCCATGGCTACCTGCAAACTTTCTGTTGTTCTTGTCAGTCCTTAATTTACTCAAGATACATTGCAAGGCCTTCTAATGATACAGTTTTTTGCAACACTCCTTCAAAGCTTCACTGCCAGAGATTGTATTTGTATCATTAGGATTTTATTTATTTTTTTGTTGCAATTTACTTTCTTTTTTTTTTTTAACCAATTTATTTATTTATTCAATTTACTTCATGATATCAGCCCCCCTGTGATGGTTTGGCCAGAGAGTGGCACTATTGGAGGGTGGCCTTATTGGACTAGGTGTGGCCTTGTTGGAGAAAGTATGCCATTGTGGGCATGGGTTTTAAGATTTAGCTCCCTGGAAGCCATTCTTCTCCTGCTGTCTTTGGATGACGATATAGAAGTCTTAGCTCCTCCAGCCCCATATATCTGTCTGAATGCTGAAAAGCTTCTGTCTTGATAATAATGGACTGAACCTCTGAACCTGTAAGCCAGTCCCAATTACATGTTATACTTATATGAGCTGCAGGTGTCTGTTCACAGCAGTAAAACCCAAACTAAGACACTGCCTTTCTACCTCTCCTCCCAGTCCTACCCTCACAAACCCTCCACCCCACAACCCCTGTGCCACCATTACTTTCTCCCCTTTTCCTTAGAGAAGGGGAAGACATCATGGGTACCACCCAGCCCTGGCACATCAACTGGCAACAGGACTGGGCACATTCTCTCCCACTGAATCCTCACAAGGCAGTCCAGCTAGGGGAAGGGGATCCAATGGCAATAGTCAGAGAAAAGCTCTCACATGAATTGTTAGGGGACCTACATGAAGACCAAGCTGTGAATCTGCTACAGAAGTGTAGGGAGCCTAGGTCCAGCCCATGCATGCTCTTGGTTTGGTTGCTCAGTTTCTATGAGCGCTCAACAGCCCTGGTTTGTTGACTCTGCAGGTCTTCTTACAATGTCCTTGACCCTCTTGCTACTTGATTTTATTTTCCACTCTTCAATAAGACTCTCCAAGATCTGCCTAATGTTTGTCTATGGGTCTCTGCATCTGTTTCCATCATCTGCAAGATGAAGCCTCTCAGGAGACATGAACAACAGAGTATCATTAAGAGTGTCAGAGGTTGGCTCTCTCCCTTAGGATGGGCTTCATTGAGTCAGTCTTTGAATAGCCTTTCCTTTGATCTAATTTCCATATTTATCCCTGTGCATTTTGTAGACAGGACAAATTTGGGGTCAAAGGATTTGTGGTGATACCCTTCTCTGTCCATGGCTGTAGGATTAGGCCACTTAAGGCTCTATACCATCAGCTGCTAGGAGTCCCATCTAGGGTCACCTCCATAGACTACCAGAAGCTTCCCCATCTCATGTCTCGGGACTCCTGCTAGTACCAGAGATGCCCCCCCCATAGATTGTCCTTCTCTCTCCCAGGCTGCATGAGGTCTTCTTTCCCATACCTTATTGCTATCCATTTCCCCTCCTCATTCCCTCTCCTACCCAGTTCAGTCTATTCATCTCAGTTGTCTTATTTTATTTTCCCTTCTGAGTAAGATTGAAGCAGCTGCCCTTGGGCCCTCCTTATTACCTAGTTTCTTAGGGCTAGTGGATTATAGCATGGTTTTCCTGCACTTTATGGGTAATGCCTACTTATAAGTGACTATATACCATGTATATCTTTCTGAGTCTGGGTTACTTCACTCAGGATGATGCAAATTTCATAGCTCAATAGTATTCCATGTGTAAATGTGCCACTTTTTTTGATCCTTTCTTGAGTTGAGAGACATCTAGATAGTTTTTAGTTTCTGACAATTACAAATAAAGCTGCTATAAGCATAGTTGAATAAGAGTCCTTGTGATATTGTAGAGAAGTTTTGGGTATATGCCCAGGAGTGGTATAGCTGGGTCGTGGGGCAGAACTACTCTTAATTTTCTGAGAAAGCACTTACAGATTTCCAAAATATTTGTACAAGTTTGTTCTCCCACCACCAACAGAGGAGTATTCCCCTTGCTCCGCATTCTTGCCAGTATGTGCTGTCTTTTGTGTGTTTGAGCTTAGCCATTCTGATGGGTGTACAATGGAATTTCAGAGTTGTTTCAATTTGCAATTTCTTGATGAGTAAAGACATTGAACACTTCTTTAAGTGCTTCTTAGCCATTAGAGATTCCTCTGTTGAGAATTCTCTGTTTAGTTCTATACCGTACATTTTTAATTGGGTTATTTAGTTTCTTGTTTTCTAATTTCTTGAGTTCTTTATATATTTTGGATTTTACCCTGTGTGGGATATGTGAAGATCTTTTCCCATTCTGTGGCTGTCATTTTGTTCTATTTCCAGTGTCCTTTGCCTTAGAGAAGCTTTTTGATTTCTTGAGGTCCCATTTATTAAATATTGATCTTCGTGCCTGAGCTACTGCCATTCTGTTCATGAAATTGTCTCCAGTGCCAAGGTGTTTAAGGGAGTTCCTCATTTTTTCTTTTATTTGATTTAATGTGACTGGTTTTATGCTGTGGTCTTTGATCCACCTGGATTTAGTTTTGTAGATGTCCATAAATATGAATCTATTTGCATTATTCTAAATACAGACAACCAGTGGGACCGGCATCACTGATTAAGATGCTTTTTTCCTCATTGTATGGTTTTGCCTTCTTTCTAAAAGTCAAGTGTCCATCGGTACATAAGTTTGTTTTCTGGGTCTTAAATTTTATTCCATTGATCAACTGTCTGTTTTTATGCCAGTACCATGCAGTTTTTATTACTATTGCTCTGAAGTATACCTTAAGATAAGGGATGGTGATTCCTCCAGAGGTCCTTTTATTGTACAGTATTGTTTTAGCTATTCTGGAGAATTATAATTTTACAGTCTGTAAAGAATTATCTTGGAATTTTGATGGGAATTGCATTGAATCTGTAGATTGCTTTTGGCAAGATAGCAATTTTTACTTTGTTAATCCTACTGATCCATGATCATGGAGAGTCTTTCTATCCTCTTTCCTCAATTTCTTTCTTCAGAGACTTGAAGCTCCGGTCATACAGGTCTTTCATTTGCTTGATTAGAGTTACACCAAGATATTTTATATTCTGTGTGACTATTGTTAAAGTGTTGTTTCCCTAATACCTTTTTCAGTCTATTCATTGTTTGTATAAAAGGGGGTTAGTGATTTTTTTAAGTTCATTTTGTATCGACACTTTGCTGAAGATGTTTATCAACTGAAAGAGTTCTCTGGTAGAATTTTGGGGGTCACTTATATATATAATATCATATCATCTGGGAATAGTGATCTTTTGACTTATTTCTTTCCAATTTATATCTCCTTTACTTTTCTTATTGCTCTAGCTAGAACTTCAAATTCTATGTTGAATAGACATGGAGAGATTTGGCAGTCTGCATTTAGTGGAATTTTTTTATATTTCTCTACATTTATTTTATGTTGGTTATCAGTTTCCTACATATTGCCTTTATTGTGTTTAGTTAGAGACCTTTTATCCCTAATTATCCAAGACTTTTAACAGGAGGTGTTAGATTTTTGTCAAAGGTTTCTTCACCATCTAATAAGATGATCATGTGATTTCTTTCTTTCAGTTTGCTTATAAGGTGGATTACATTGATGGATTTTCATATACTGAACCATCCCTGCATCCTTAGAATGAAGCCTATGATCATGGTAGAAGATGTTCTTGATGTGTTCTTGGATTCAGTTTGTGGATATTTTGTTGAATATTTTGAGTATTTTTTGCATCAATATTCATAATGGAAATTGGTCTGAAATTCTCTTTCTTTGTTGTGGTTGAGGTATCAGTGTATCTGTAGTTTGGCAATGTCTCTTCTTTTTCTATTTTATGGAATTCTTTGAGGAGTACTGATATTAGCTCTTCTTTGAACATCTGGTAGAATTCTACACTAATACCATCTGTTTTTGGGCGTTGTTGTTGTTGTTGTTGTTGTTGTTGTTAGAATATTAATGACAGCTTTTATTCTTTTAGGGGTTTTAGGGCTGCTACTACACCTGATATCAATTTACCTTTGGTAAGTGGTATCTCTCAAGAAAATTAAGCCACTTTGTTTAGATTTTCCAATTTTATGGAGTACAGTCTTATGAAGTAAGATCTACTACTTCTTTGGATTTCCTTGGTGACTGTTGTTATGTACCCGATTTCATTTCTGATTTTGTTTATTTGGATACTGTCTGTCTGTCTTTGAGTTGGTTTGACTAAAGGATTTTCTATTTTGTTAATTGTCTCAAAATACCAGCTCTCGGTTTTGTTGCTTTTTTTGTATCCTTCTCTTTGGATCTAATTTATTGATTTCAGTACTGAGTTTGATATTTCCTTCTGTCTCCACTCTTGAGCGTGTTTGCTTCATTTTGTTTTAGAACTTTCAAGTGTGATTTTAAGCTGCTAGTATGAGATCTCTCCCATTTCTATGGCAAGGCTTAAAGCGATGAACTTTCCTTTTACTACTGCACTCATTGTGTCCCATTAGCTTGAGTACGTTGCGCCTTCATTTACATCATAAGTGTTTAATTTCTATCTTTATTTCTGCCCTGACCCCATGGTTTTAGAGTAGAGAGTTGTTCAGTTTCCATGAGTTTGCAGGCTCTCTGTTGTTTTTGTTGTTGTTGAATTCCAGTTTTTATTCTGATAAGATACAAGGGGTTATTTGAACTTTGTTGTATGTGATATGTTTTGGATAACATTCCATAAGGTGCTGAGAAGAAAGTATGTTCATTTATGTTTGGGGGAAATATTCTGTAAATACCTGTTAGGTCCATTCCATTCATAAGGCTGGTTAGTTTCATTATTCTTCTTTTTGGTTTCTATTTTGATGACCTACACATTGGGGAGAAACCTCCCACTATTAATGTGTGTAATTTGATATCTAATTTAAGCTTTTGTGATTTTTTTATGAATGTGGATTGCACTTGGGACATATATGTTCAGAATTGAGATGTCCTTTGGGTGGCCTTGTCCTTTGAGGAGTGTGAGGTATCTTTCCCAATCTCTTTTGATTAAATTTGATTGTACGTTTATTTTTACTAAATAATAGAATCACTACTCCAAGTTCCTACGAGGCTTTGTTTGCTTGGAAAACTTTTTCCTAACTCTTCTTTCTAAGGTAATGTCTGTCTTTGTTGCTCAGGTACAGCTTTTGTATGCAGCAAAATGAAAGATACTGTTTTTGAATCTATTGTGTTATACTGTCTTTTTATTGAGAAATTGAGTCCACTGATGCTGAGAGAAATTTATTACCAGCAACTTTTAATTCCTGTTATTTTGATGTTGGTGATAGTAGTGTGTGTGTGTGTGTGTGTTCTTCCCTTTCTTTGGTTTGCTGGTGTGAGAGTATTTATTTCCTGTGGTTATTTATTTATTTATTTAGTATAGTTAGTCTGTTGTTTTGGAATTTTCCTTCTAGTATTTTCTGTAGTGCTGGGTTTGTGGATAAATATTATTTAAAGTTGGTTTTGTCACAGGTTTTGTTCTTATTCCATCTATGGTGATTAAAGTTGTACTTGGCTGCTATCTGTGGTCCCTTACAGTCTGCAAGTTATCTGCCCAGGCCCTTCTGACTTTTAGAGTCTCTGTTGAGAATTTGGGGTGTAATTCTGATAGCTCTGCCTTCATATGTTTTTTAGCCTTTTCCCTCTGTAGTTTTTAATATTTTCCCTTAGTTCTGTCCATTTAGTCTTTTGACTATTATGTGGCAGATGGACTTTCTTTTCTGGTCCAATCTATTTGGTGTTCTGTAAACTTCTGTGTACATAGGCATATCTTTCTTAAGGTTGGGGAAATTTTCTTCTATGATTGTTTTCAAAATATTTTCTGAGCCTTATAGCTGAAATTTTCTCCTTCTTTTATTCCTATTATCTTTAGTTTTAGTCTTGTCATAGTATTCCAAATTCTTGGATGTTTTGTGCCATGGACATTTTTAGATTTAGCATTTTCTTTGACTGATGTATTGGTTTCTTCAATCATATCTTCCATGCCTGCTATTCTCCCTTTCGTCTCTTGTTTTCTGTCGGTGATGTTTGCATCTGCATTTCTGTTCTCTTCCTTAGGAAGTTCTTTTCCATCCCCAGGATTCTGTCAGTTTGTGTTTTCTTTATTGCTTCTATTTCCATTGTCTGGTCTTGGACAGTTTTACTCATTTCCTTTTCCTGTTTAATTGTATTTTCCTATATTTCTTTAAGGGATTTATTCATTTCCTTTTTAATGTTCTTTATGGTCTTTATTGTCTTTATAACCCTGTATAAGGTTGGACTCCAGTGAAGCCCCATTACCTACGGTTTGTTGATTGTGTTCTCCTGCCATCCTTTAGCCATCTGGTTGTCCCTGTTGTAGGCTGGGTGTTCCTGATGCCAACAGGACTGCTCAGGGAGGCAGGCAGAACTATGGGCCTGACAATGGATTTCAGAAACAGCATGATGCTTACTTCTGCTGGCTGTGCCCCTCATAAACCCAACTGGCCGGGAATTGGTGGGGGAGATATCTAAACTGGAATCTCTAAGGTCCCCCACACGCCTCCTCAGGAAAGGCAGGAAAATACATGAGCCAGAAGATGAAGGTCAGGTGACAGTATGTAAGTTCACCTCTTGAATTTTTCCATAACTCACCCATCATAGTGTGCTAACTTGCTCCTTTGTATCATCTACCATCTGCTGTCATTGTCATTTTATAATTCAAGAAAATCTATTAGAAACACAGAACTAATGTCAAAATGTATTTTATTTTTTGTGGGTTGGGATTGTTGTCTTGATACAAGGTCTCCTGAGCCTCAGCAGTCTTGCAGTCTGCTATTTAGCCAAGGCTGGTATAAGAGTTGTCTTGGTCATGGTGTCTCCCCATGGCAATGGAAACCCTAACCAAGTTACAAGTCAGTACTAGGGACTAAGTTATTACTGTGATAGGCATAACCATGTTTTTGTTTGGAGGAATGTGAATTTGGGGACGTTGGATTTAAAAAAAAAAGTGGAATGCTTTAAGTGGAACTTAATGGGAGATCCTAGCCAAAATATGGAAGACATTGGTGTTGAGGGTGATTTGAACTCTGGAGATTGTTTGTATGGTGTTTTGGGGACGAATTATACTGTTTTTTGCCTTTATCCAAAGAGTCTTTCTGAGGGTAAGGTAAAAGATTTATATTAGTTACATTGACAGAGAAGTCTCAGAAAAGCCCAGCATAGACTTTGTCCTCTGGTTTACTATAATGAAGAGCATTTTGATTAAGTGTAGCAAGCTGAGAAAAGGAAAAAAAATACAAAATATATGTTTTAAAGAATAAATGAGGGAAAAGAATAAAGGGGTACCAGGAAGTGGAATAAAGCTAAATCCTGTGTTCAAGAATATTAAATGGAATTAAGGAAGTGGTGACCTTGGGACAAGATCACACCGAGGTATACATTTGGAGTTGTATGAGAGAGAGTTATATCATGTTACTCATTACTATGACCTGGTACCATTTTCATCTGCATATAAGGAGATATATGTAAACTTGACTAGGGAAGGAATAAGTTTTCAACTTTATTAAGATCTATAGTGAAAAGATTAGGTCCCGGGATGATGGCACATACCTTCAATCCCAGGAGATAGAGGCAAGCAGATCTCTGAGTTCAAGGCCAGTGTGGTATAGAGCATGGTCCATTTAAAGAAAACCATAATTAAGTCCAGGCTTTTTGGTACATCCCTTTAATCCCATCATTAATGAGACAGTCATGCAGATCTTTGAGTTCAAAGTCAATATATAGAACAAGATCCAGGACAGCCAAGCTTAGACAGTGCAGTTAGAATACAGAAATCTGGTGATAATGCACTATAACAAGAAGGCCATATTACAGCTCCATTGGGCAGAAGAACTTGGCAGCTTCAGCTCTGATTTAGAGTTAAGAATAGAAGGGACTACTGGAACAATTGATTAAGAAGAGACCAGTGAAATTTTCTGCGACATGTTTCCTGAGAGCACAAAAAGAGCTATGTTTCAGAGATAACCAAGGTTGTTCCTAGTGGTGCAGCTAGACTTGGTAATGTATTAGAATCATCAGGTGATGCTTATTTTGAATGGATGAAGAGAGCAGTTGAGGCTTGCACTGTGAGAGGCCAGGGAAGGCTATTGGTAAAGGTGAAGGCTCAGTTGCAGTTGACATGCAAAGGGGACATGCAAAGACATTGAAGCTTGGCACCATGAAAAGAGCCTATGAGAGAGTATGGGTGAAGCCTAGTTTCAGTGAAAAACCCCAGCATGTTGGAAATGCCAGTACAATGGATGACCACCAAGAACATCAGCAACAAAGAAATGGAATTAATTAGACCCAGGAGTGCTATGGAGGGCAGAGCTGAAGATGGGACCCATGCCCATTGGAAGTTCTCAGAAGATCATGTGTGGATCTCAGACATTAGAACAAGAAGCTGTAACGTTGATGTTGCCTTGGATACCCATGATGTTTGAGATGCCAGAGCCATGAGATACCTGCTGAGGAAAGCTGCTAACAAGGAGTGTTATCAGCCCGAGAGAAAGAAGTTTGTTGCTGCCGTGTGTCACATCTGCTAATGGTAGTCAATAAAGATGAAAGAAGTTGGAAATATCAAGAATGCTTTGAGATCAGACATGGATACAGAGTTTGGGGTTGACCCAGGTGGTTTTTTGGTCTTGCTATGGTCCAGTATCTCCTCACTATGATGCTTTGGCATGGAAGTGTGTAGATCCTGTGTGATCATTTGTTGGAAGTATGTGATCTGCTTTTTGCTTTTGATTTTATAGGAAATTACAGTTAAGCAATTGCATGAGACTATGATAGACAATGGAGACTTATGAAGTTGGACTAAATATATTTTGCCTTATGCTATGGCTAGGTATATCCCCATAGACTCATGCAATTGAACAAGCCTATGGGGGCGAGGGGGTGAAACGTGCCAGAAATATGTACAAGGATAATGGATTCATTAAATGCTGGGAAAAATTGCTCTCAAGTTATACAGAAAATATATTTTAAAACAGTTCATGAAAAAAATCTTTTTTTTTTTTTTTGCCTCAATGACAGAACATACCTTTAACCCCAACCCTTATGAAGCTGAGGAATAAATAAACGTCTCTGAGTTTTAGGACAGCTGTCTTAGGATTTTCATTGCTGTGAGGAGACACCATGACTGAGGCAGCTCTTATAAGAGACAACTTTTAATTGGGGATGGCTTACAGGTTCAGGAGTTAAGTCCAATATCATCATGGTGGGAGCATGTCATTGTCTAGGCAGATATGATATTGGAGAAGGACCTGAGAGTTCTACATCTAGATCCAAAAGCAGCCAGGAGAAGACTGTCTTCCTGGCAGTTAGGAGACAGTTCTCTCAAAGCCCACCCCCACAGTGACACACTTCCTCCAACAAGGCCATACCTTATCCAAAATGATCACACTTCCTAATAGTGTCATTCTCTGAGCCAAGCATATTCAAACGACCACACATAGCTATGAATGTGAACTTGGATGAGGGAGTCATAACTTTGGAAAATAGAGTAAAATGATGGTGTGCGATGGTTATTCTTCCTTGTCAACCTAGATATACTTAGAATCTTCTCAGAAGCACAACTTGGTATGTCTGTGATGGAGATATTTACCTTAGGTGCCATCCTACCATGGGCTGGAGTCATAGGTTATATACAAGGAAGAAAGTAAATTAAGTACCATGGTAGTATTCTGCTTTCTGACTAATGATGTGATATGTGCTCTTCTCTGGTGTGAAACACTGCACCATTCAAGCTCAGAGAAAGCATAAACCTTTTTCCTTAAGATGCTTTTGTTAGAGACACACAAGATATGTTATAAGCATAGATGATGATGGTCACAATTCTGGGGGTAGAAGTTTTACATGTTTGATGAAAAGGGTTCTGAAAGTCTGTCTCACACTTAAAACTTATAGGGACTTGTGTCTATCATTCATACTCATAGATACTGCATCTTTGTATTCATAAATGATTACATTGGAGGTCACTTGCTGATTTATCCCTATCTTGCTAAAAATTTGTCAACAACTCCATCATTTAGAGAATAGATAACTGTTGGCTCTTGTATTATCAGGCTCCTGAAACATGCCCCAGTTTGTGGTCTTTACTTTTTGAAGGGTCTTTCATGTCCCACATTTTACTCCCAAATAATTTGCATTCTTTATGAGAATACGTCCTTAATTTTCCTGCCTTTGCATTGTTTTATACTTCACTCATTGTGTCAATTCCACCTGTATGTAACTTTGAACAAAAACTGTCTCAGCACAGATGAACTTTGCATGACTTCAGTTGAGTTTTGATCTAAGCATGCCACATAAAAAGTTGGCCATCACCACATGTGCCTGTTACCTGAAAGCCATGGAGACAGGGAGAGAAGATCTCTGGGGGTAGATGGCTGACAGCTTGTTTGTAAAATGCAAGCTCTCAGTTCAGGAAGATATTTTATCTCAAGGGAGTGAGGCAGAGAGTAAAAAAAGACAATTTATTTCCTCCTCTGGCTTCTGTGCATGCATGCACCCTCACACATATGTGTTTATATACCTTACAAACCTACACTATACACACACACACACACACACACACACACACAAACACAGAGGGGAGGGGTGAGAAGAAGACATTTAAAAAGGGAAAAACAAAGAGAGTTTACACATTAAGCTCTATGTCCCCTATCACTAGGAGTCTTAGTTAGGGTTCCTCTAATAGATTTCGAAGAGTTTCCATTGCATTATGTTTCTCCCTTGACCCTAATTTAGCCCCCAATTCCAGTTGTCTATCCAAACACTGTCTCCCTCCATCCTCCCCTCACCTAATCCTTCCTCTTCCTATTCTGCTAATTTGTTTCCACAATATCCATTATGTTTCCCCTTCCCAGGGAGATCTGGACATCCTCCCTAAGCTCTCCTTGTTACATGGCCTCTCTAAATCTATAGATTGTAGAATGATTATCTTCTATTTTACAGTTAATAGCCACTTATAAGTGAGAATATACCATGTTTGGCTTTCTGACTCTAGTCAATCTCCTACAACTAGGCAAGATTTCCAGTGGAGGGATTGGAACACCAATCCAGCCACAACAGGTTTAAATGACAATCGGTCTTGCCAGCATGATGTAATGGGGTAAAAGTGGCATAGTAATTGTGGAAGTGGCCAACCAATGACTGGTTCAGCTTAAAGCCTATGAAAGGAAAGGTAACCCATCCTGGCATGCCAGGAGGATCACAAACCAGAACCTGCATGCTCCAGAGACCTAGGAGAGAACCAAATGTGCCCAGAAAAATATAAACGAAATGATTTTCAATGATATTCTCCTATACTCATTGACAGAAGTATGGCATAGTCACCATCAGGGAAGTTCTACCCAGTAACTTATGGGAAAGAATGCAGAGACCCAGGGCTAAAATTCAGGTGGAACTCTGAGAATCCTGCAGAAGTAAGGGAAGCAGGATTGTAGGAACATATGGGTCAAGGATACTGCAGTAAAACCCACGGTATGGATCAACAAATCTGTACTCCTGAGGGCTCACTGAGACTGAACCAACAGTCAGGAAGCCTGCATAGGTTTAACCTAGCCCTCTGCATATATGTTACAGTTGTGTAGTTTGGTGTTTTTGTGGGAGTCTTAAGATAGGGAGGAGGGAAACGGGGGGGGTTGCTGTTTTTGAAGTTTTGTCTCATTTTGGAATCCTTGTACTTCTACTGGGTTGTCTGCTACAGCATTAATAGAGGGAAGGTGCCTGTGTAGATTTATTGCAACTTGGTATGCCATGTTTGGTTGATATCCCCGAGAGCCTGCCCTTTTCTAAAGGGAAATAGAGGAGGAGTGGATGGAGAGGGGAGATGAACTAGGGAAGAGACTAGAAGGAGGTGAGGGAGGGGGAAACTGCAATTGGGATGTAATACATGAGTGGACAAATTAATAAAAAAATAAAGCAAGTCTACTTTTTATCTATACCGTACAAAGATTAGCTTTCATTAGAGAAAAATGTAGAAAGCTTATATTCTCCCTGAGTATTCATTAACATAGAAACTAGAGGAATAATACGTAAATTAATATGGACAAGAATCAAGTAATTCTAGCCAAGGGAAGAATCACACTAGTTCCTCGTATTTCATATGGTGTGTACCATGGTAATTTCTCTTAGTATCTACTCCTGGGATTCCAGAAGCCTTACAGTAGATCTGCTCTGTACTGTAGTCACCTCTTCCTCAAGTCTGCTTTTATAATGTATAATATCTACCCTTTTATTCAAGGAGGTAAAACAAGCTTTCCTATAATTTTTGTTGAACGTATATATATATATAGGAAGTAATTTCTAGTTTTGGCATGCACGTTTGCATGTGTGTGTGTGTGTGTGTGTGTGTGTGTGAGTGTGTGTTTATGTGTGTGTAGTTGTTAAATTATAAATAAATTCATTAAAACTTTTTAAATCATTTTTATTAATTTTTATTTATATGTGTATACTGCAGCTGTCCTCAGACATACCAGAGGAAGGCATCGGATCCCATTACAGATGGTTGTGAGCCACCAATGCTCTTAACTGCTAAGCCATCTCTCCAGCCCCTCATTAAAACTTTTTATATTAAAAAAAACTGTGAGTTTCTTAAATTCATATTCCATCCTTCTTTTACTTTGATAAAGTTTCCTAGCATGTATGTATGTATGATCCTAAGAGTCTCAGCTCATCTCATTACTGAAGAACTCTGTAAGAGAAACGGGCATCTAGCAGATCTTAGTGACCTTTCCCCATCTTCTCCCCAAGATGAACAATGCTCCAGAGAGTTCCCAAACTTAAAGACAGTCTACAATTCTCCTAATCATCTCCATGACAGCAATGACATTTGGGAAAGCCAAGCTCTCTGCTTACTGGCTTTATAAACTCATTTCATCATGTTAATTTGTTGACATATAACATTTTATAATGTGTTTCTTGAAGTCTTGATGAACCCACACTGGGGATTCAAAAATCAAATTACTATTAATGATTGATTGATCTAGAAGCACTAAACCATGATACTGGAAATTGGTTGAGAGAACAGCTTGGTACCAGAAAAGGTTGACTTAGTTCTAAGCATCATGTTTCTAAGAAAATAACTTAGATAAATTTCTTTAAAATTGCGTTATTAATCTTAGGTAAAGTAAATTAATCTCAGTGAACATTGTTTTCATAAGTAATAGGATATAAAGATGAAATGTTATGTTTGAATTAAAATGATCTTATTATCCCATCGACCCCTATGTTTCTATGTGATGATATGGCGTTTACTCTGTAGAGTCTTTGTTTTCTTTTGTACAAAGTAAATATTGTAGTAGTTTTGGTTTTTCTGTTGTTTTCTAAATTCCACTTCTATTTTGAAGCTTTTTCTCTCCTCTGGTAGAGATATGATTGATTTGTTTTTATTCTGGTGTGTTTATAAGTCTGACTAACAAATCTCAAATCTTTAGGGCCATATGTACAACAGTTCAATATCAGTTCAATACCAGACAGGTAATTGAAATGTGGCCCTGGGGGAATTTCACAAGATCGTGCCTCCTGGTGTGCTAGTCAGTCGATGGGAATGTGATCTTATTCTTTAGATCTGGAAAGCTCTGGTATCCATCATTGAGACAACCAGAGTCAGTAGTAAGTAACTAGTTACACTGGTGTATTCCCACCCTTGCCACCATCCATTTCCCCACCACAGGAGCCCCGTTGTATCTAGGTACCATTGAATAATAGACCCTGAAAGAAGACATATTTATACCTCCATATAAATCAGCCTTATAGTTTATGTAGCCAGACACTAAGGTATTGTTCACAAATGAACATGATTGTATCTTAGTAATATTGCGAAAAACCACAACTGGTCAAAATGTACAGAACAAGTGATATGGTCCCCAAGGATGTATCTACAGCCGAATTTCTGAATGTAAAGCTCAGGGAACATCTAAGAACAAGGGCAGAAAGATTGTAAGAGCCAAGGGCCTAGGACGTATGTTGTAAGACTCTTTCATAGACATGACAGAGAAGCTAGACCTATGATACTTAACAATATGCCTACCTAAAGTTGTCCTAAACAATGACAACACCAACAGACATGCTAATGAAGAAGGAGGAAATTTCACGGGGCCCTTACACAAAGGACTATAGACAACCAGTGCTGACAGAAGGAGAATAAGCCTCTCTCTCTATATATATATCTCTTTTTCCCCCCAGGCAACACAGTGAGACTTTAAGAAAACAAACAAACATGAGAATCAAGAACCATTGCTCTAAACAGTAAAATTGTTTATATGTAAACAGTTTACAAGTTTAGACTTTATCTATGAATTTTCACCATGAAAATATATTCTAAAATGTGGTTATACACCCATATTTTCATTAAGTTACACGTCTATGTTTAATTTATTTGCTTATATAACCAATTAAGCCACTTATTTCTTCCTAGTATCTCTTATATAATTTTTTTCTTTTATCGAAATTTTTTATTTACATTTTCAATGTTATCCTCTTTCCCGGTTTTCCCTCCAAAAACCTGCTATCCCATCTGCCCACTGTATTCTTAGGATGGTGATTTAGTCCCTGGGAGCTCTGGGGGTCTGGTTAAATAAGTCTCTCTAATAGAGAAACTCCCTATTTGGGTCCATGCTAAGTGACGAGACTTGAATCATATGCAATTGTAGAAGAATGATTCTTTTGGCAAAGGCTCACATTCAAAAGCCTTCTAGATCTATGTGATTTGGCTGGAATGCCCTTAGTACATACCTTTAAACCCTAACAATGAAGGAAAGGTTAGCTGCCATGTTTCACAGTACTCTCTTACTGAAGGGCAAACAAAGTAACGTATCAGAGAAAGACTTGACAGAATGAGTCAGAGATAGGATATGCCCAATTATGAGAACAGCACAGGAAGGAAAGACTATTTTAGGGCAAAACAAGGAGAAAAAGGAGGCATGTGGCAGTTTTATTAGGACAGTTTTACAAAGAGAGATGACAGAGAGAACAAGGTAGACACAGTTGAAGATACAACAAGCCAGAGAATGAGAATGAGCTGGAAGATTAGAACATAGTCAAAGACAGTAGGAGGCCAAGCAGAGGAATCCAGTCAGAAGCCAAGAGAAGCTGTGTTAAATTAGTCAACTTGGAAGATTAGATTGTATGGAGGCTAGAAGCTTCTAGGCCTAGGTCTAAGGATAGTTAGAACACAAAAATAAATGCTTTGGGCTTAGGCCAAGCCAAGTATTTTCACAACTTTGATCCAGCTCACATCTAATCCCTCCATATGAGGAAATAATAACAAAATTTACATACACATATGGCACAGTAACTAGAGTCAGCAAGTTTTCTTTTTTGTTTGTGTGTGTGTGTGTGTGTGTGTGTGTGTGTGTGTGTGTGTGCATGTTTGTGTATAGATGCTTCTGACTGCAAGAGCATTTGGAGGCCAGAGGAGGGTGATCAAGCTACTGGATCTGAGTCACAGATGATTGTAAACCAGCCAATCTGGTTGCTAGGATTCAAAGCCTCACCTGTAGTAAGAAGACAGCATATTCCTGCCCATCGAGGTGCCTACTCTTCTCTCTAGCTTAGACTCTTTAGATAAGAAAGCCAATAAAAATGATGTACTTACATGCGAAGAAGCTAAGTAGTAAAATTAGAAGGACAATATTTAGAAAGTTGCTAAAATTGTATAGCTTTATTTCTCCCTCTACAAGGTTAATGGTCAGGGAAATGGCTCATTTAGTATATGAATGCTATGAATCCTAATAACCAGAATTCAGACCCTAGAATCCTTATGAAAACATACATGATAATACATGCCTATGACCATAATGCATAATGGTCAGGGGACAAAGACAGAGAGTCCACTGACTACCCAATCTAACCAAAATTGTGAGATCCAGGTTCAGTAAGAAACTCTTTCTCACACAGTAAGATGAAAATTATTAGAGAAAGATACTCAATGGCTCGATGTTGACACTTGGCCTTCTCATATTCATGATGATGTAAACATGTCTACACACACACACATGCACACACACATATACACATACACATACACACATACATGCACAGAGAGAGAGAAATGAAAGAAAGAAAGAAAGAAAGAAAGAAAGAAAGAAAGAAAGAAAGAAAGAAAGAAAGAAAGAGAGGAAGGAAGGAAGGAAGGAAGGAAGGAAGGAAGGAAGAAAGAGACTGTGAAACAGGTGATCTCTATGAAAGAAGTGCTCAACTTAAGGATCCCTTAAAGGTAAGGGTTAACAGCATTAGAACTGGATATTTCTCAAAAACAAATCTATTAATTCTGATTAAGCTAATCAAGAGTAAGACATGACCCGCATCACATATAAGAAAAGATGTTGTTCAATCCTTGGAACCCAGTCCTTAGAAACCTTGGCCATCCATCTCTTTGCTTCCTAATTTTGAGTGTAGATAACATTGATAGTGTTTAATTTATGACTCTTTTTATTATGGATGAAACAGATACCTGTGCCTTCTATTAAACTAAAGCTATACCAATTCACATAATATTCAAAATGTAACAATATAAATATAAATATAAATGTTATCCTTATAATGATTTACTTATTTCTACTTCTAGGAAATTTACCTCTCCTCAGGTTTGATGGGAGAGAACTGCCTCATAAGGGTACAACTTTTAAAGGATTTGTTTAGTTTTGTGAAGTGTGAGTACCTGTGTTCATGCATGCATACATCATACATCACTGATGACAGTAAATCAAAAATGATCTTAAAAGATATATCTGATAAGCTGTTTTTGAGCACCATGTACTACTGATACTCCTAAATGGCAAATTATTAGTTTTGACTTTGATCATTATAATGTAATAGTTTTAGCTTATGTGGGACTTGGCAACTGTTAAGTTACACACAGGAACAATCTGATTTGAGTCAAAATTTTCCTCCATAGTAGGATAGCCATGTATACTTAGAAAGTTACAATGTTCTACAGTGTAGGAGCTATACTTTCTTAGAGAGTTATAATGCTCAGTTTCTTAAATGAGGTTATGCTGTAGCTGAGATGTTTGCTGTGGAAATTTAAAGAGGCACTGAACTTTAATTGCTTAGTACCGTACCTGACAGAGAGGTCTTAAAATGATACATTTCTTGCATCTTTACGAACAGAAGAGTAAACATTGTATACAATCTTTATATATTTATATTAGCAATTGTACTTTATATTAGAAAATAATTTATACTTACATAGTCTCATGTGGTTGTCAAACTATTTTAGACCATAAAATCCCATTGACTTTCAATGATGATATTACTACCTAGACGTGACAGATATCATTTCCCTTTGGTTATTAAAATTCACATGATTAAAGTGTATATTAAGAATGCAAATGGTGATGCTAGGATGGTAATGGGAGTTATCTAGTATCTGCTTTAAAACATCATTGAATTATTCAGAAAATATCTATTTAATATGCCCTGTACTGAAAGCTTTATGGCTGAAGCAAAAGTAATGCATAGCCCTGTCCCAAAGAGCTAACACTGGTGTTGCCTCTGAGTTAGAGCTCTAGTGTGAGAATTGAAGCTCAGATTAGCAGTAATGCGAGCCATGGCGCATCAGTCTTTCACTGTCATCTAAATGTGTACCAATGCTGTGAATTATCGCAGACAAACTCGATGAGGTAATTACGTTTCCCCCTGTTAATTTTGTCAGTACAGCGATGTACTGAGAGAGAAAGTGGAAGGCTATTCATTCCGCACCCCTAGCTGACAGATCAAAACAAAACCAGAAACAATCCAAAACTCAAAGTCAGAAAGGCAGAATCCAGATCTGTGTCTGTCATTGCTCCTTTTCATGATCTTTAAGGGCAAAACTAAAGCTGGCCACGGTATCATTTTGTCAACATGCCAGTCTTCATTTCTCTCTTTATGGTAGACTGTCATAGACAATATGGGGTTTCAAAGCCAGCTAATTTAAGTACACTTGCTCTTGCCTTTTTCTGTGTGTTATTTGAACAAACCAGGGAGGTATTATGCTTGTAATCCTCAAAGTGGAGACAATCACAAAACAGCTTTCATTCAGAGCTACTAGACTATGAACAGCAACAGATGTTGCTTTCTTCTGAACTAGGAATTTGGTTTTCTTCTGGGTAACCCACTTTGAATGAATCAGTACCAGATACATTTGAAAACTTTGTGCAGAATGGTGTAGCACTACCCGGGTGTGGACAGCAGAACTGAAGTTGGACTTGTGGCCACATTCATATCCAGGGTCTTGTTTAGTAAATAGTCTCAGAACTGGTGTTGTGGCTTCTTTTAATTGTTGCATTTACCATTTTGGTCCTTCTTTCCTCCACTCAGGACGCTGTGTTTAAAGTCCCTCGTCAAAGCTCTGCAAACAAACCCCACAGTAAACAGCAACAAAAATAAGTTTAACTTGGATTCCTACCTGTGGAAGTCTACATCTAAAGGGCAAGCAAATGCAAAAGAACTGAGATCTATCCATGGCATAATTTATCATTGTCAGCTGTCAATGGACATGGCCTTTATTTGAAAGCAATTTAATTAATGAGATCAGTGCCCCTGAACTTCTTCACTGATGGAATAAAGGAATCCATATATCCCAATGTCTTACACAGATCTTCCCCCATAGTTTAATATACTTTCCAAATACTAATCATTGATCATCCACTCATCAGAATTAAAAAAAAAATCTGAAAAGAGCTTTAGGTTTCGATAGAAACAAAACAAAGAAAAACATACTGGGTGGCGGCTGAGAGTGAAACCGTATCCAGATTTGTGTTCCAGAAAGTTTGTTTGTCAAACATGAAGAAGAAAAATTACAAGTTCCTTTGATGCCATTGAAAAGCCCAAGGCAGTTTCTATCCCATTTGTATTTCTGGATTTTTTTCAAGCCCATCTGTTTATTTTCTATTGAGCAAGCATTGCAAAACAGAAAGCCAGCATCTGAGGAGGGGAAAACAGGTGGGATTTGGAAATAACTTGAAAGACATAATGATAACTTCTCAGATTAACAGACCTCAGACTGACTAATGCCACACAAAGCTTTTTTTTAGAAACTGGTATTTCCTTTAGAGCTAGTACTATTTAATATGAGGTAGAATTTCTGTGTAGCCAGGAACTTCGAGATCTTCAGATATTTTCTAGGTTAAGATTCTTAAATATTTTCTACAATATGGGCTTTTTTTTTTTTTTTTTAGTAATTTTGAAAGCGTTAGAGGTTTTAGCTTTACCAGATTTTCTAATAAATTTCAGATTATAGTATAAAGCCCAGGAGATATAGTTTGAACTCATTTCCTTAACTACCTACACATTCATTCTGATGGGGTATACCTGAAGGGATTAGGCAGTTCAGAGATCTATTTAAATATTAACTTAAGATCTGTAATATCATGTACTTATAAGAAAATACATCTTTTTTAAATTAGAAAAAATATGAAAAGAATTATTTGCCTTTCATCTGTTACTTTTCCTTTTTATAAAGTTTTATTTATTTAGTTAGTTATTCTCTCTCTCTCTCTGTCTGTCTCTCTCTCTTTCTCTCTCTCTCCGTGTGTGTGTGTGTGTGTGCATGTGTGTGCGTGTGTGTGTATGTGTGCTTATGTAACTTTATATTCACGCTCTGTGTAAAGGATCCTGAAGAAACTAGAAGAGGGTGTTGGATCCCATGGAGCTGGAGAGGGTGTTGGATCCCATGGAGCTGGAGTTATGGACAGTTGGAAGGAGGTAACTGACAGTTAAGTATTGGAAAATGAACCACGATCCTGGGCAAGAAAAGTAAGGACTCTTAACCACTAAGCCTTCTCTCCAGCTCTTGACTTGGCAATTTTATGGGTAAATTTTGATACAGACTAATAAAAAAATAGAAACCTGTAAAACTTGATGGAAAGCTTAGAAATGTAGAAGAGGAAATGTTCTACGTGGTAAGAAATATTCAATAGCAGTCACCCTACACAAGTATAGGCTCCTTATACCAAAATGTTAAAATTTCAAAAGAAAAAAAACCTGTCCTTTCTTTGGTCTTTTTTATTTAGCTTCAGAAGACATTCTCTTCAGATAGCTTTAAAAGGTGAAGGAATATTTAAATTATACTAAACTTATTTTATTACCTTGAACACTGCAAAAAAGATGACTTTAGCATCTGACTTACACGAATCTATTACCTTATGCTAATATCCCAAATTTGAGTAGAATAATAATATTAAGAGTTTGTGTTATAGAGACAAAGTGCTCGGCATCAGTATCTGGACTAAGGCTTCTGGGCTGCTGCTTAAGCCAGTTGTGTAATTGCTCTGAGACCAAGTTTTGTACCAGTTAAGGAGACAGAAGAATGATCACAAGACAAAAACTACCTGGAATCACATTACAAGTAGAAAGAATATAGGTACAGCACTGGTCCACTGGGACAGACTGAGCAATGCACAGATGTGATAGACACAAAAAGACAGGACCTTTTTTTTTCCCTCCCCAAATAGGCTCCATGGTCATTATTCACAGCAAACTGCACTAGTTGTTGGTCCTTAGATACTTTTAAGATTGGATTCTGTGAACTTGTAGGAAGACCAGCAAGAGAAGAAATAGGCAGGGTCTCCATAAAGGAACTTGTTAATTTCTTGGTGATCAAATCTAAGAGCTGAACCCCAAAACCCCACAAATCTTCAAAGCAGATGACACATAACCTATTCTAAATTTTTGAGTGATGAAAGATATATTGATGGCACCTTCTATAAGAATGTCTTCAGACTGGAGAGCTAGCTCCGTGGTTAAGAGTGCCTGTTGCCTTTACAAAGGACCTGGGCTTAGTCCTGTGCAAATGCGTCTTTATCAAGTCCATACAGGCACAGAACCGCCTGTAACTTCAAATCCAGGGGATTCGCTGTCCTTTTCAGACTTCTGAGAGAGTCCACACACATGTACATGGAGGCACACACACACAAACACACAAATTTAAAATTTTTACTTAAAAATAAAATAAAATAATATTGCACTCGAGCTTGAGAGAAGGCCCATCATGTGGAAAGCCGCAATAACATTCGCCATCACAAGATGGCGCTGGCTTCCACTGCGCCCCACGTGGAAAGCCGGGATAGCATTCGCCATTACAAGATGGTGCTGGCTTCCGCTGCGCCAGCCCAACCTCCTTTCAGGAAGCTAGCTGTGTGCGCATGTGCAAGAGTGTGTTCGTGCCAGGTCTTTGCCCACTCCGGTGCATGCCTATGAGATCATGGGTAAGCAACCAATCAGGTGTGGATGCGCCGTGCTAGGGTTTTATAAGCAGCGCCTTTCTGGGCCCGGCTCTCTCCTCTTCAAGATGTAATAAACGCTTTGCTGCAGAAGGATCCTGGTGTCTGCGCGTGTTCTTGCTGGCGGGACGATAGCGCGCGACACATCAGATGTCAGCAGCCACAATTCTTTCTGCAACAGCACAATCATTGCATTGGATCCTGGGCGAGAGTCTGTGCTTATTGTGCTTGAACCTTTTGATTATTTTTAATTATCCATCAAAACTGATAATTATCATTTTCTTTTAAATTGTCAAATGGTTAAACAATTATTCCTTCCAAACAGTTACTACTTTTTGGTTTTAAAAAATCTTAATTTAATAATTTTATCTGAAGGCTGGAGGTATGGTTCAGCAGTTAAGAGCACTGACTGCTATTCTAGAGGACCTGGCTTCAATTACATCGTATACATGGTGACTCACAATTTTCTGTACCTCTAGGTCCTAAAGATCTGACACCCTAACACCAATCTATATAAAATAGTGTTAAATAAATTAAAAAAGAGAAACAAGTCTTTAAAAGAGAATTTTTTTTCCCTCTTCTTTACCATCTGGATACATTGGCTCAGAGACCATATGAAACCGGTTACTTTAAACTGCTTAGTGATTAACTCTGTTACTAAGATTTGTTTATGAATGGTTTAGATATTTGGTTGTCTGTATAAGCTACAGAACAGGGAGATCCCCCCCTCTTGTGTATTTTAATCACATTTAATGAGATATTTTCTGGAGTAAATATGCTTCAAGCATTCTGTCTACACTTCTACATCAAAGCCACAGCATGTCATCTTAACGGGTTCATCTCATTAATTGGATGGTTTTGTGTGTTGTAATCAGCAACAAGGTCGAGGAAAGTACCAGAAGTCAGGTTTTCTTGTGTCTCCGGGGATGAGTAATTTGAGTTTCATTTATTTATGTAAGAATAGCTGATACCAATTAGGCAAAAATGATTTCAAATGCTAAGAATACATTCTCTAATGCAAAAATAAATTAACATTTATATTCTATAAAAACATTCACAAATGAGTGCATTCCACTCTAACTAATGGTGCTCATATTAATATTTATGGACCATGAGATATGACTGTCCATTAAGTAGACCTTTATTTTAGAGCATGCATAAGAAATGATACTGAAGAAAATGTCTCCAAACTGTAGAATAAGTCAACACACTCCACGTTTGACAAGAAATAATGTAGAGGGGTCAAATCTTAATTATACAAGAGTTTCATATGATAGACAAACAGCTGCTAGTTATTAATCTAGAAAAGCACTGAGAGTAAGAAACCATCATGACCACTCAAAAAGCGGGTGAACATTTCAAAACACAGTCTCTCAGAAGAGCCTAGGATGAAATTGGTATAAAAGCTAGCATCTGCTCCAGCAAGAATCTTGATTAAAGTTGTACAAATTATAAAATTTTACAGACCTGAAAATCAGCTCCCAGTAGTAGAATGCTGCTAGTAGGATGTTTCCCAGGTGGGTTGGTTTGGATGCTGCAATGTTCTTAACTGTTTCATGGATGAGGGTCACTGAAAGAATTGATGATTGTAATGATGTATTCATCTTATGCGTGTGCGCGCATGCGTACACACACACACACACACACACACACACACACACACACACTGAAGACTATTTCCCATACACCTTGAAAAGAAAAATGTCTATCATGTCAAGTCTATCATGTCAAAGGTTGTAAATGTTAACTACAGTTAGGAGGCCAATAGATGTGGAACTCTTCTTTGGAAAGCAACACTATTGGACTGACTTATCATACAAAGATAAGACTGAACACACTTTCTGACTTCAGTAGGAATTTCACTAATTAAGCATGAGCACAAATAGTGGACAAGGAAGATAAATTAGGATGACATTTAAAAAGTACAAATATCCGTTAACACTAACAAGATTGTAAATAGGAGGAGGAAGGTGACCCTGAGACTCAGTGTTCTGCTCAAACAAAGGTTTCAAATAGAAATGCACACAGCTCCCTTGTCAGCACCTAAATAAGAGCATATGACGGATTGAAGCAAATCAATAGACATATAAGCCGAAGCTCGGGAGCAGGCTGATATCTAGTGCTACTTGAAGATGACTAGCACTGTGGGTTACATATTGTCATTCCTCCGCTTTAATGTGATGTATTATTTTTATTATTTCTATTTTCTTTTCTTTGGTACAATCCTACCCTACCAGATTTAATTTGGGAATTTAATTAAATTCAAGCAGAGAAATATGGCCAAAGACATTATATTTCAATTAGTCCTCTTGCTGTTATAGTCTCTCCCCCAGGCAGCCTTGGATATTGGGAGAGAAAGGACCTTGAATTTACATTGTATGGGTTTGAAACTTGATTGTCACCCTCTCCTTTTCTTAGTGTTTGTAAAAACTCTAGATGAATTCCTTAGATTTTCCGACCTTCACATTTTTTTTTCTGCAGTAGGACCAAAAGATAACTCTCATGGATTGCTTAAGTGTCATGATGGCAGTTAAATAGTAACCAGATTAGGATAGATGAAGCATCTCAGGAGGTAAAGGCACTCATCACCAAGGTTGATGACCTGATTTCAATCCCTGGGACCCATATGATAGAAGGCAAGAATGAAATGACTGTTGATAATACTCTTCTGATGTCACCATATGCCTATAAACATGAAGGCACATGAAGACACACACACACACACACACACACACACACACACACACAGAGAGAGAGAGAGAGAGAATAAAAAAATATGTTCAAATACCCAGGATGGTGAGTTTCTGAGTCACCTAATCTTAGTAACTTCATCCTTCACACATTAATAGCAGCTGGTGGAATATGACCACCTTACTGTCTGTTCAATGCTATATTTCCAAATTCTTCCAGAATAAATATATACATGAAAAAGAATGTGTCTTATATGGATAGATCTACAGGGCTAGCAACTTGCAGCTGCTGACAGTGAGTGTCTTTTGTGGTCAAGTAATGGCTCTCACATTCCTATAGTTCTTATGTCACAGGATTAATATTACTTCCATGCTCTTATGAATGGGTTTTCCTCATGCAAAATAATAAATACTTATTTAAGACCTCACTTTTTACTGAACAGAATCTTTGGGCTAAAGCCTGAGGCCATAGCATGCAGGATTATTAGATTACAGTTTCTGTGTTGATATTTTTAAGAAGACCCAGTGTGGCGGAAGAAGCTTGTTTTTCTTAGTCTATGCTATTCATTTGACAAAAGAAAAGTAGGCAAACTGTGAGGGAGTTAGACTGACAGGAGGTGGAGAGGCATGCAATGTGACTGTTCAATGCTATATTCCTAACGTCTACCAAAATGAATTAATTTTTAATTAATTTATTATTGAATATTTATGTATTTACATTTCAAATGTTTCATATCCTCTCCTATCCCCCTGCTTCTCTGAAGATGCTACAACTTCCACCCAGCCATTTCCACCAACTCAATCCCACCTCAACACCCTGGTATTCCCTTACAGTGGGTTATCCAGCCTTCACAGGACAAAGGGCTTCTCCTCCTATTGATGCCAGACAATGCCACTCTGTGCTACATATGCTGCTGGAGTCATGGGTCCCTCAATATGTACTCTTTTGTTGGTGTTTTAGTCCCAGGGAGCTTTGGGGTGTTTGGTTGGTTGACATTGTTGTTCTTCTTATGAGAGCCCTTCAGCCTCTTCAGCCCTTTCTCTAAATTGCCTATTGGGGACCCTATTCTCAGTTCATTAGTGGGCTGTGAGCATTCCCATCTGTATGTGTCAGGCTCTGGCAGACCTTCTCAGGAGACAGCTATATCAGGCTCCTATCAGCATGCACTTCTTGGCATCAGCAATATTGACCAGTTTTGGTGGCTGCATATGGGATGCATCCAGAGGTGGGGCAGTCTCTGGGTGACCTTTCCTTCAGTCTCTGCTCTGAACTTTGTCTCCTTATTTCCTCCTGTGAGTATTTTGTTCCCCCTTCTGAGAAGGAATGAAGCATGAACATTTTGGTCCTCTTTCTTCTTGAGCTCCATGTGGTCTGTGAACTGTATCTTGGATATTCTGAGCTTTTGGGCTAATATCCACTTATCAGTGAGTGCATATCATGTGAGTTCTTTTGTAATTGGGTTACCACACTCAGGATGATGTTTTCTAGTTCCATCCATTTGCTTAAGAATTTCATGAATTCATTATTTTTAATAGCTGAATAAGACTCCATTGTGCAAATGTACCATATTTTCTGTATCCATCCCTCTGTTGAAGGGCATCTGGATTCTTTCCAGCTTCTGGCTATTATAAATAAGACTGCTATGAACATCATGGATCATGTGTCCTTGTTATATGTTGGAGCATATTTTTGGTGTATGCCCAAGAGAGGTATAGCTGTGACCTCAGTTAGCACAATGTCCAACTTTCTGAGGAACCTCCAGACTGATTTCCAGAGTGACTGTACCAGCTTGCAATCCCACCAATAATGGAGGACTGTTCCTCTTTCTCCACATCTTTGACAGTATCTGCTGTCACCTGAGTTTTTTGGTCTTAGCCATTCTGACTGGTATGAGGTGGAATCTCAGGGTTGTTTTGATTTGCATTTCCCTGATAACAAAAGATGTTGAACATTTCCTTCAGTGCTTCTTGGCCATTCAATATTCCTCAGTTGAGAATTCTTTCTTAACCATGTATCCCATTTTTGGTTCTGTGGATAGTAACTTGAGTTCTTTGTATATGTTGGATATTATCCCTCTATCAGATGTAGGATTAGTAAAGATCTTTTCCCAATTTGTTGGGTGCTCTTTTGTCCTATTGACAGTGTACTTTGCCTTACAGAAGCTTTGCAATTTTATGAGGTTCCATTCGTCAACTCTTGATCTTAGAGCATAAGCCATTGGTGTTCTGTTCAGGAAATTTCCTCCTGCACCTATGTGTTTGAAGATCTTCCCCACTTTCTCTTCTATTACTTTCAATATACCTGGTTTTATATGGAGGTCTTTGATCCACTTGGACTTGAGCTTTGTACAAGTAGATGAGAATGGGTTGATGAGAATGCATTCTCCTACATGCTGACTTCCAGTTGAACAGCACCATTTGTTGAAAATGCTGTCTTTTTTTCCACTGGATGGCTCCTTTGCCAAAGATCAAGTGACTATAGTTGTATGGGTTCATTTCTGGGTCTTCAATTCTATTGCATTAATATACCTGCCTGTCTCTGTACCAATACCAGGCAGTTTTTATCACAATTGCTTGAGGTCAGGGATGGTGATTATCACAGACGTTCTTTTATTGTTAAGAATAGTTTTTGATATCCTTGGATTTTTGTCATTTCAAGTGAATTTGAAAAGTACTTTTTCTAACTCTATGAAGAACTGAACTGGGGTTTTGATGGTGATTGCATTGAATCTGTATATTGCTTTCAGCAAGATGGCCATTTAACTATATTAACCTTGTCAGTCTATGAACATGGGAGATCTTTCCATTTTCTGAGATCTTCTTTGATTTCTATCTTCAGAAACATGAAGTTCTTGTCATAAGATCTTTCACTTACTTGTTTAGAGTCATACCAAGGTATTTTATATTATTTGTTAATATTGTGAAGGGCATTGTTTTCCTCATTTCTTTCTCGCCTGTTTATCCATTGAGTAGAGGAAGGCTACTGATTTGCTTGAGTTAATTTTATATTCAGCCACATTGCTGAATTAGTTTGTCAGGTTTAGGGATTCTCTGGTGGAACTTTGGGGGTCACTTAATTATACTATCATATCATCTGCAAGTAGTGATATTTTGACTTCTTACTTTCCAGTTTGTATCTCTTTGACCTCTTTGTGTTGCCTATTTGCTCTGGCTTTGAGTACCATATTGAATAAGTAGGTAGAGAGCAGCCTTGTCTAGTCCCTGATTTTAGTGGGTTTGCTTCAAGTTTCTCTCAATTTAGTTTGATGTTGGCTACTGGTTTGGTGTATATTGCTTTTAATATGTTTAGGTATGGATCTTGAATTCCTGATATTTCCAAGACTTTTATCATGAAGGGGTATTGAATTTTGTCAAATGCTTTCTCATCATCTAATGAATGATAATATGTTTTTCTATTTTTGCTTTGAGTTTGTTTACAGAGTGTATTATGTTGATGGATTTCTGTATGTTGAAGCATCCCTGCATACCTGGGATGAAGCCAACTGGATCATGATGGATGATAATTGTGATGTCTTCTTGGGTTCAGTTTGCAAGAATTTTTTGAGTATTTTTGTGTTGATATTCATAAGGGAAATTGATAGTAAGTTCTATTTCTTTGTTGGGTCTATGTGTGATTAGTTTTAAGCATAATTGTAAATTCAAAGAATGAATTTGGTAGTGGTCCTTCTGTTTATATTTTGTGGAATAGTTTGAAACATATTTGTATTAGGTCTTCTTTGAAGGTCTGACAGAATTTTGCATTGAAACTGTCTGGTCCTGGGATTGTTTTGGTTGGGAGACTTTTACTGACTGCTTCTATTTCTTTAGGGGTTATGGGACTGTTTAGATGGTTTATATGATCCTGATTTAACTTTGATATCTGGTTTCTGTCTAGGAAGTTGTCCATTTCATCCAGATTTTCCAGTTCTGTAGAGTATAGGTTTTTGTAAGTAGGATCTGATGATTTTTTGAATTTCCTCCGATTCTTTTGTTCTTTTACATTTCTGATTTTGTTAATTTAGATACTCTCTCTCTGTGTTCTCTGGTTAGTCTGGCTAAGCATTTATCTGTCTTGTTGATTTTCTCAGAGAATCAACTCCTGGTTTTGTTAATTCTTTGTATAGTTCTTTTTATTTCTGCTTGGTTGATTTCAGCTCTGAGTTTGATTATTCCCTGTTGTCTACTCCTCTTGGGTATATTTGCCTCTTTTTGTTCTCCAACTTTTAGGTGTGCTGAAACTCTTAGTGCATACTCTCTCTAGTTTCTTTTTAGAGGCACTCAGGGCTATGAGATTTCCTCTTAGCACTGCTTACTTTGTGTACTATAAGTTTGGGCATTTTGTGCCTGCATGTTCATTGATTTCTAAAATGTCTTTAATTTCTTTCTTTATTTCTTCCTTGACCATGTTGTCAATGAGTAGAACATTGCTCAGCTTCCATGAGTAAGTGGGATTTTCTGTTGGTTTTGTTTCTATTGAACACCTGCCTTAATCCATGGTGATAGGATGCATGGGATTATTTCAATCTTCTTCTATCTGTTGAGGCCTGTTTTGTGACTGATTATATGGTCAGTTCTGGAGAAGCTACCATGAGGTACTGAAAAAGAGGTATATTCTTTTGTTTTTAGATGAAATGCAGAATGAATTTATACATGAAAGAAGACTGTGCCCATTGTGAATAATAATCCAAAGGTTAGGGTTATTTACATCTCTTTCCTTCATTCATACTGTTGGCTGAGTCATGTACTTTTAAGGAACCATGTTCAAGTTTATTTTTGACTCTAATTCTGGTCATTGCATATTAAATACTTGTTCTTTCTTTAATCATGTCCCACCACTTACAATGTCCCTATGAGTTCCAAGTTGTTAGGGGATGGCATACTGTTGTTATGGCTTTCTTGTTTCTGTAGTGCTAATCTTACCAACATACTCTCAGCTCTCCCAAGACTTATCTCTCTGCATCATGTGCATGGTGGAGTTTACTCAACACTTTTATTATGAGTTGAGTGCGGTATGATAGGATTCCTTCTAGGCTCTGCCACACAGTTACCTGGATTACTATAAAAGGGGCTGTCTGCCCCTTGACCTCCTCACTCTCTTACATTCTTACTCTCCTACTCTTTGCCCTGTCTCCTCTCCCTCTCCCTTCTACCCCTTGCCCCAACCCCTTCCCCTCTTTCTTCAGGAGTTACTAGAACTTCCTTGTATCTCTTCCTCTCTGTCTTTTTGGGTCTCTCTGTGTCTTTCTCTGTCTCTCTCAATACATACATACATACATATATATATATATATATATATATATATATATATATATTACCTAAGGGAAAGAAATGCCTCAGCATTGGCCCACAGATGCACCCCATCTTACATCACCAGAGCTCACTCTATCAAACATATCCTTGGCTCCTTTTTTTCTAATAAAGCACAACACTGAACACTTGTACTTATCCACAAAACTGATGACAATTCAGAGTAAATTTATCTCACATCACATGCTGTTGAGAAAGCCTAAGAGACAACTTTAAGTTTAGCCACGTACAGAATATCATAGATATATTTTCTAGACTTCCTAGGATTGAAACCCACAAATGCACTACTTTTACATTTTCTTTTATAACAAATTTATTTATTTATTTATTTATATGAGCACATTGTAGCTGTTTTCAGACACACCAGAAGAGGGCATCAGATCCCCATTACAGATGGTTGTGAGCCACCAGGTGTTTGCTGGGAATTGAACTCAGGACCTCTGTAAGAGCAGTCAGTGCTCTTAACCATTGAGCCATCTCTCCAG
Source organism: Rattus rattus (assembly GCF_011064425.1). Taxonomy (NCBI): domain Eukaryota; kingdom Metazoa; phylum Chordata; class Mammalia; order Rodentia; family Muridae; genus Rattus; species Rattus rattus. The sequence continues at coordinate 41,064,381 of NC_046159.1, forward strand.
CTCCTACTTTTACATTTTCTTGAAGAGAATATAAATGCATTGTTCTACTCACAAGAAACTAGATGATTCATTACTACTACAATATTTTTTAAATACTGGCTATAAACTTGCCAGTCCTTTAGTACAGAACCAAATTCCTAATATAGGGATATAGGAGTGAGAAATAGAACCTGTTCAGGAAACATAGAAACAAGTGTGCAAGCACATGAATAAAGCGGTTTTGCTTGAGTTTACTGGGATAAGGTAACAGTTTTTCTTCAGCTAGATGGCATTTTTAGGGTGAATATCTGAAGAATAACTTATTGAACTGCACACAAATTGACTCATTTTATTAACTAATAATCACTGAGATCCAGTCATAGTTTTAAAAGGAAGGATTCCTTTTTTTCCTTTTCTGCAGATAAAAACATGCATTTTAACACAGTAGATATATATGGTTAAATAGCCTGCATTTCAATGCCATTACCATGTAAATGGAACCAGTGACAGTCAAGATTGTTGAGATCTACCTAGTCTTCAGTTTGCTTTGAAATACTGTTCCTGTAAGTAGGCTGCCTTGTCTGTCCTCAGTAGGAGATGAGCCTAGTCTTGCAAGGGACTTGATGTGCCAGACTGGGGGTGGGGTGGGGGAGCTTGCCTTGCTCAGAGGAGAAGGGAAGGGAGGAATAGGGAGGAGGAGTTGTAGGACTAGGGGAGGGAGATGGGGTGGGAAAAGAGGGGTTGGATATTTGGATATAAAATAAATTAATGAAAAGTAGACAAAAGCAAATTGCTCGTGTTACAAGAAAGAACTTCAGTGCTCAAACAATAAGGTATTCTATATTCTGAAAAGCTATAAGAAAGGATTTGAGTGGTTTTACCATGGAAAAATAATAATGTTTAAGAAGAGGAAAATGCTGATTTACACATCACATAATGTGTGAGAGGAGCAGAAAAACACATGGCAAACCATTACGACAATTTTGTGTCTGAATTCAAAAATAAAAACATGAAAGGTGTGAGTTCCCAAGCCAGATAGAGGACTGGAAAGCCTTGCCCATATCCCCAGCATCTCTGAGAGGGCAAGGCAGGAGTCAGGCTGCTCCCGACCCAAGTGAGGCTTGACCCTACTCAACTCCATAAAGACAAAGCTAAGTCCTGATAAAGGTAATTGGGCATCAGAGAACTGGCATCTCAGAACTCATGTGACCAGTAGTCTGCTAATCTAGCTGATAAATTTAGAAGTCCCCTGCTCCCACTGCAGCTCCTTCTCCCTTGTCTTCTTTTCCTCCCCCTTTGCCTGACTCAAGTGATATAAGTTAGCCCAGCTAGTTTAATAAAAATCCTGTTCTCAGAAAGAGTAGCTCAGGTCGGTCATACCCACCCTACTAACTGCAGTCTGAAACCCCAGCTCTTCAACGTCCTGAGATTGCCTGAAGCAAAGGTCAACTAGGGGCAGAAAGAAGACTGACAGAAAGGTAAATACATGCAAAAAGAAGCATAAAGACTTTCCGAACTTAGTCCAGTGTAGAACCCTTTTTGCTTTCCCTTCTTTTCTGATCATGACTTTTACTCCTGAGCAAGACCAAGATACCCTTTGTTGGCATCAAGAACTGGCTTTATAGTCAGGAACCACCTTTCTGGTTGCATATTGCTCCTGAATCCAGTGATAACCATGATGACAATCGGGGGCAGGGACCCATGCATCTGTTGCTATGGCAATTACCATACTTTCCCAGAGTCCCAGAGTCCACCTGACTTACTTGCCTCCTCTATCTGTGAGCAATTACATTACAGCCTAAATAAAAGGCAGACCCTTTCTGACTGACCTTCACCCTTTTCTCTTTTCTCCCTTCATCTCTGTCACCCCCTTTGCCATTTCCCCCACAATAAACCTCTGTCATGTGGAACTGAACTGGCCTTCTGTGGTCAGTGCCAGCTATGATTTTCACACAACACCTTCCATTCCTGGCCAGGCAGAGTTGAAAGGTACTGTCCTTTCAGTGTTAATACTGGAAGCATGTGCTTTCTGGAAAAGAAGATCAACTTTCTAACTGAATAATGTCCTCAGGAAACCACAGTAAGAGAGCACAATACATGAAGTAGATCCAGAGAGAGGAACAAGTCACATCCCTGATATATCACATTCACATCATGTCTTACAAAATACTCCAAATCTTACTGATAGCTGTTACCCAAGAAACCTCACACTATCATTTTTAAATAGAGTTATTGCTAAGGGGAAGATTTTTCCCCTCTCATCGAATCTTTGATAATATTCTTTATGAGATTTCCCAAACTGCTAATTTAATCTTAGCAGAATGTTGGTGGAAGGATACGACAAGGTTATCTTTTTAAACTAAAGAAAGAAAAGAAAAGTAACTTTCTTTGTTTAGGACAAATGTAAGCATCCTGTTTGGATGCATGTGTCTGATATGATGGGGAAATTATCATATTGCTACTATAGAGTTTGATGGAATGAACAGGAAGTAATTCCATGACAAGAAAACATTTCTGAGTCCCACCACCAAGTCTCAGTGAATATACAAATTACACTTAGGGGAGGGTCCCATGTACAATAGTAGATGACCAAAACAAAATGAACTCAAAAGTGTTTGGGGACATTTTATGTCTCATATTTCTTTGTTTGGGATTTGTTTGTTTGATTGTTACTTTACTGCTTTTCTTGTATATTATAGTTTACAATCTTGTTGTTTTGTAGGTTTGTTAACGTATGTATCTCTGTATGTATCTATGTTTCTCATACTTTTCCTTGATTAGTTTTATTTTTGTTTCTCTTGTTCGTGCGCTTTTTAAAGAAAGAAAGAAGGGCTAGTGTTGGAAGGGTGGGGACATGGAGAGGATCCAGGAGGAAATAAAAGATGAAAAACCATGAACAAAATATATTGTATGGGAAAACCTATTTTCAAATAAAACATTTAAGACAAACCTACCTATGAATGAGGATAATGCCATTTTGTAAAGCATTATTTCGGTTCAACTGTGACACCTGCAAATATGGCAGGAATTTTTTAGAACCAAAGCAAGTCCTTTTTCTTGATCCTTGTCTTCTCTATTCTCATACTTGATATAGGGATAGGAAGACCAGAGGCATGTACTGGAGACTACTCATCAGTCATGTGGCATCAATGCCCCTCCCTTCCTTTGAAACCTTAAGACAGACATTCACTCAGCCACATGGGTTTGAACAAAAAATCCTGGAAAGGAGCTAAGTCTGCAGAAACCGATTGACTGATTAGAACTGTGGTATTGTTCAGACTCTATGAGAGTTCACATGGTTACAGGGTCACAGGCTAATTAATTGCCTTATCTTGGGATAGTTTTAGAATCCCCAATAGCCATTTCTGGCCCAACTTTGTGTCAGAACTAACATTCTATGACTAATAGATAAAACCTATTTGATATCTATTAATTTACTAGTTTTCTAGTTTCTACCAATCTGAAAGCTATGAATGGCATCACAAATTATCTTATTCTTATAGAAAAACTTCCAATCTTACTTTAACCACCTTCTCTGATATACCCTCCAGTGTATTTTAAACTTGTCTTGATTATGACATCTTTGTCCTATAAAACTATAAAACTACTAAATTGAAACATGGAATTTGTGGTAACTTTAATCTGTGTCCTTGAGTCATGGTCATTCAAAATGTTTCTAGAACAAACTGCCTCTTATTCTGTTTAATATGGGAGGCGTGTGTTTTGGGTTGACATGAGCATACATTCTTTTCATAATTCACCAAGCTGCTATCTGTTTGTTCATGGTGTTAACAAGTCTTTGAACTACTTCTCATCCCAAAGGAAAATCTGCCTCAGTGTCCCCCTTGAGCCCCAACTCCAAGGTCTTTCATTACCATGTCATATAATAGTCACTAAAAAGTCTCTATTCACTCTACTCTGGAAGATGCTATAGTCTGATTATGGGTTGTCCATTCTTGTGATCTGTTTAAAAGGTGGATGAGATTGAGATATGTAAAAAAGAAATTTGGGGTCTGCCATTATGAGTGTATTAATTTACTTACGCAATTGAAATATTTACCAAGTAAAAGGTTTAAGGGTTATCTGAGAAGGGTCTGCTACAAAATAAGAGCTTTACTAAGTCTCTCACCTGCTTCTTATCTTCCACTATTTGATGTCTAAAACCACTCTAAACCCTGACAGGAAGAATCTCAACAAGCAGCTCAGAAACCTTGTACTAAAACTTCCTATTAAAACAGACCACTTTTTTATTTATAATGTAAATGGCATGTAGTATTATGTTTATTAGCAAGATAAAAGGGATAAGAAATGAATATTTATTGAAAGCCATGTGCAAGACTTCATGCTTGGTTGTGAATATACAAATGAGCCCAACCCCATCTAACTGTTATTCTGAATAACATGTAATATGCCATCTCCTGACAACATAGAGAAGTTCAGTGCTAGTTTGTTTTTGCTTGTTTTTACAATAGATGGATCATACAAGCGAATGAAAATTGTGTATAATGGGTTGTTATGACTGATCAGTTTCAAAGTGGCAATTTCTTTAGCTCTTTGGAAATGAAGAAATAGGCCGCTGATTGGAAGAAGAGCTCTGCAAAAGCATGAACTGAGCAGAAACTGGCTTGAATATATAACTTAGAAAACATGATTTAGAGGAGTTCTGCCACTTTTCAACAATATCCTTAAAACATCTGAGTGTGAATTTTCTGTGGGGACTATATGACTATTTCTCAAGGGAACTGAAAACAAGTTAAAAACAATACTGATACAGTTCTTGTAAGAATAAATAAATTCCTTTTTGTGGGACCTATGTTTTATTTTCTCCCACCCTACACTGTCTGTTTTTGTGTCCTACATAGTCTCCTGTTGGTCAGGCTGGCCTTCAACTAACTCCTTGTTGCTGAAGATGACCTTCAAACTCCTGATCCTTTGGACCTCATCATGCAAGTGCTGGTATTATAGGTATGCTCCACCAAGCTAGTCTTCACTGTTTGTTTTTAATTGTTATTAAAAGAGATCAAAATCAAATCAGAGATAGATACCATATATCTTGACTATAGAGACACCCAGAAATGACGATGACCAGAACAGTTTGAGAACATGGTGCGATAATGAAGAAGCAGGGTTGACCATGGAGAGAAAAGACTCAAGAACATCTGAAATCGTATAGAATGGACTTTAGTGTGGGTGGGGGGATAGTTAAAGATAAAGAAAGACAAAAGGAGCAAATGCACAAAAGTATACAAATGTAAAGCAACTTCCACATAGAGGAAGTAGCAGGGGGAACTGTTTATACACTCAAAGATTCTGTATGTGCACCCATTTATTCTTGGGAGAGGCTCAGGAAAGCAAGATACAGAAAATGAATTAAAACAAGGAAAAAGTTCAATAAACTTACCAAGCTCTTTATAATGGAACATATACACTCACTGACCTTATTGGACACTCTGAGAAGAATTGAAATGCATCATATACATGATATATATGCGTACAGAGGCAGAACACTGAAAGACAGAGAGAGGGAAAAAGGCTATTCCACCTGAGTTATTTGCTCTGTTTAGTCAATAGAGCAGGGCAGCTAAGATTTCAGAAGACATAATTCATTCCATTGATATGAAAATGTAACTGAAAGGAAAGTAAATTTCAGTACATTTGAGATATGAAAACTTTCTGTAGATGATTGATATCGTGTCATTATTTTATGGGCTTCATTTGCTATTTTCGATTGTAAACTTTTGTCAAGACAAGAATACCCATACACTGCATGTTTTATTTTGTGTGAGGTACGGTGCACACTTGCTGTTGTGCTTGCTCAGCATCAATCTCTCCCTAGATCTGGAGATAGATGCTAAGATTGACAACTTACTGCTCATTTTTGATTTCTAGTTCAGCTTGGGTTGGTTAAATCTCCATGTCCTTGTATATTCATATGGCTCAGTAGGAGCTACTCAGAATCCTAGTTCATTTGTTCCAAGTTCAAGAGTCAATCCTGAATGTTTTACTGGGAATCTTGGAAAAGAGACTCCTTCTACTGGAATTGTTAAACTAATTTAAGATGGCTATTATTACCAACATCAGCCTCAGCTTGGAGAGGGCTTCTGTGAGAAGGCTTGTTTGGGAATGGGGAAAATAAGCAACTAGAAGTCCAATTGTGGCTACAAGTTGGTGGCCTAGGTTCTGTCCAGACTCTGTTTGTGCTCTTCCTTCCCACCTACCCCTCTGTGTGTGTGTGTGTGTGTGTGTGTGTGTGTGTGTGTGTGTGTGTGTGTGTGTGTGTGCATGTGTTTGGCTATGCTCTAAACAGCTTCTTCTTGCAATTCTAAAAACTCTCTGGTTTAAAAAGTTAGCTTTCTACTTGAGACAGCTCTCTCTACTAGTAAAAATTCTAAAAGATCTTTGGATAGCTCAGGGATTTTCTGACCAAAGTCAGAAAAGTTTCCTTAAAAAAATCTTTGGATCTTCGGACCAAATCAAAGATCCTGTTGGAAAAAATTCTAAATGTAATTCCTGGGTTTTCTGATCAAAATCAGAAAGCCAGAAAAATTCTAAAAGAACTTTGGTTGCTTCCTGGATTTTCCAAATAAAATCAGAGATCTTGTTAGAAAAAAATCTTGAATGCTGTTTTCACTCTCCAGAGATCTCCAGAAAGCTTCGCTCTCCCTAGAGAAAATTCTTTTTTTTTTTTTTTTTTTTTTTTTTTGATTAACTTGAGTATTTCTTATGTACATTTGGCAAACATCCCCTTCCCTCCCCCCCCTTCCTTATGGGTGTTCCCCTCCCCACCCCTCCCCCCATTGCCGCCCTCCCCGACAGTCTAGTTCACTGGGGGTTCAGTCTTAGGGACCCAGGGCTTCTCCTTCCACTGGTGCTCTTACTAGGATATTCATTGCTACCTATGAGGTCAGAGTCCAGGGTCAGCCCATGTATAGTCTTTAGGTAGTGGCTTAGTCCCTGGAAGCTCTGGTTGCTTGGCATTGTTGTACATATGGAGTCTCAAGCCCCTTCAAGCTCTTCCAGTTCATTCTCTGATTCCTTCAACGGGCGTCCCGTCCTAGAGAAAATTCTAAAAGAGAACTGTGACAGCATTTTGCTACCTCATCTTATGTATATCAAAAACACAGTTTTTATTTATATTTCAACTCAGTTGTTTATTCCAGGTTCCCTTTTGATTAACCTATTAATCAGTATCTTGCGACCCCCAGCAAGTTCATTGTTTTTTAATGTTGCAAAAGAATTCAGACATCTGCCTGCCTTTGCTCAGCACAGACAAGAAGCTGGCTGTGTGGAACCCTGACCTAGAATTACCATTCCAACCATACCTAGACCTATGTTAGATCTGTCCCAGGCTTACCTTGAACTCAGGAATCTGCCTGCATTTGTATCTGCTTGCCTTTCTGCCTTTCTGACAAGTTGGCTTATAGAGCTGCCTCTGTTCCTTTAGATCTGTGAAGATCCTTATAAAAATCCATTTTGCATCCTTATTTTTTGCATAGCTGAGAAATTACATATTTTCAAACTCATGTTTTTAGTGTTTTTTTTCTACAGCCTTGAGAGCTGTCCTGAAGGTCCTAGAGTTTACCATTTTGCTGAAACAGTAACGACACCTTCACCTTCCAGACTCACACTGTCTCTGATTATCATGGAGTCATTACCATTAATAGGGAAGGCATTCCTTGAAGGAAGAGCATAAAATATATACATTATTATAGAAATAAGCATCACATACAGAGAGCAGCCATCAACACTTGTGGAGACCCACATGTTCTGGCCAGGTCCCTAGGGGCAGGAGCCATGACACTCAGCCCCACCAAGGCCATGCTGTACAATGCATATTACAACATACAAGGTGCCACAGGGAGGCGTCTTACTATCAATGAAACCAATCCATGATTCTTGAAAGCAGTGAAATCCAGTCAAGTCTAAAGACTGAGATTTCACAGTAATTTAGCCAAATCACTTAGAATTGCTGATATTTCTGAACTCATTATCACTGCTGCAAGTGAACAAAAAGATTTTGTTTTCTTTAAAACACAACTCACCATTTTCTTGTCTACAAAGTACCTTCTTATTCTTTACTTTTATGATCAATCCATTAACTTTATGTCCTCATCAGTCAATAGAAACCTTTAATACCCTAATTATTTGATGGTACAATGATATATGTAATACATTGAATATATTGAAAGTATTTTTAAAGCCATTTATATTTTGATGCACATAAGTTTCCCTAAAAATGCAAAATGATTTTTATTGGTTTATTATTCAATTTTAGTAGTGTTAAATCTGCAGGGGGTGCAGATGTGGGTATGGGTATATATGTCTGTCTTCTGAAAGTAGGATTCCATGTTGTTCAGTAGGATAGTGATAGCCCTTCTACCAACATTCTCTTTTTATTCTCCCTTCCCAGTTACACTAAATTATTTGCTGTCAATGGACTAGGACATCAAGAAAAACTGAGTGTTCAAGTTGCATTAATGAGAAAGAATCCACAATGTCTGAATAGGGAGCTCTGATTTCTGCTAAGCCACAGAGAGTATCCAGGCTAACACGAGGTATACATGGAAGAGAATGACTGAAGGAGAAACCTAGAAATCAGCAAAGCAGTAATAGGACCTGAGCAGGAAGAAGAACCAGAAAAGGAAAAAATGAGTTGTAAGGTAAGTACTGAGAGCAAACCCACCTTGGCAGAAGATTCATTACTACAACTGCAATTGTATCTTACAGTCTTCAGATGCTTTTAATCATTCTGGGAATTCTAGCTGGTCTGAGAGATTGCTTGGGTTCAAGAAGAAACTCATATGGTCAGTTCCTCAAACCCCAGTACCAGAGCTTCCACAGCAGCTCTTCCTAAACTTTATCCTACCTGAAAAACAATTGGCCAGGACTTTAATGCTACTTGATGTCTTAAGCCTATGCTAGCTTCTGGGTACAAAGGACATCCCAAGGATCTTGTAGTTTCAGGAACAAATACCATACCTCTCCTTAGATTGGTAGCCAAGAGCTTTAGGAGAGTGAGTATTAATGCCAGTAGTCTGCCATTACTTCTATGTCATCTAGAACCTGAAAATGTGTCATCGCCATCATACAGGTCCATAAGCACAGCTATAAATGCCTTAGAGCTTGGAATCATTTACACTTACCTGGCAGACACAAAAAAAAGTTTGCTCCCAACTGTACTCATGGAATTTCAGCAGCATGTGTAGAGTTATTCATATACAGGATCCACAGGAATGGAATAGTTTGAAAACACTGGGGAAAATTCCATCAAGGTGACTTATTTGGCCCTACCCTCAAGTACCAACTACATTCATTTTGACTTTAGTCTAATGTCTTGGAACTGTGGTTTCTGCTACCAAAATCTTAGTATCAGGCATGCTATGAGCAATTCTTTATCTCTGTCTATGTCCTAGAGTCCCAGGATAGCAGCCACAATCATTCAAATACAGAAACAACTCTCTCTATACCATGAGAAATGGGACATGTTTTCTCCCCAGACTGTGATGGTTACTATTGGTTTTTTAACTTGATTAGATCTGGAATCAGCTATAAGATCTGACTCTGGACAGGTCTTAAGAGTGCTTTCTAGAATGATTAAGTGACAGGAAAACCTTTCTGAAGAGCCAATGGCCATGGTCCAAGACAGCTAGATATAAAGAGGTCCAAAAGGAAAGTAGTTGCTTTTTGCCTACCTGCTTGCCTTGATTCCCGGAGGATAAGCTTATCTACCGTTATAGTAGTGCTGGCACTCCATCTTTGACTCAAATGGAAACACAACTTTCCAGTGTGTCCTGAAGGCTCACTAGGAATCTCCTGGGTGTTAGGACTGTGGAGACATCCAACCTTAATGGAATCAACAGCTATTTGGTTCTCAGACTCACCGAGGTGCAGACACACTTTGTTAGACTACCTAGTATATGTCCTTTTGGCTGATCTAGTAGATCGCCTTTGTAACATGTAATGGTTATGTTTTTCTAGTGCCCTAGGTTATTACATTACTCAAACTCAGGTCTACAGCTTGTTACAAAACCCTCTGCTATCACCCAGACTGCTCCAGACGGGTAGTAGACTATATCTTTATCTTCCAGCTCTGGGCTCATAGCTACAATGCTTGTTCTGGTATCTGGGGGAAACTCTCCATCATACTTTAAAGTTTCTGATGGAATATATATAGACTCTGACTGGTTACTTTTTAGGATTTCTATATGTTTAATAAGTTCATATTCATATCATGTCTTTTTTTCTAATTCCTTTAAATTAATTGTCTCTATTTTCTTACCTTTCCTTGTGTCTTTTTAGTATTGTTATTCTGATTTCTCTTGTTAGGTATTTCATGAATTTTGTTCACACTCCAATCTATTTCTCTAGAGATATGGTTGGGCTTCAGAGTTCATGTTTTCTGTAATTTCTTGTGTCTCATCATTGTTTCCCCCATGTAGTAGTGACTTCTTCCAATTACATAGAGTAGGAATGATAGAAAACGATATTCTTTTACATTGGAGATATAGTAGTAGCTAGATAATTCCTTTGATATATATTATAAATGAAAAGTTAATTTAGAAGTATAGTCTCATTATGATTATTTTGGTTTGATTAATGCCAACAGTGTATCTGAGCGTTTCAATAACTTAAACTGCAGGGATCCAAGGAAGGTGTGGAAAAGCATCTAAAATATGTGTGTATTCAAGGAGTAGAGTAGGACACTGCTGGCATATGGTGATGGAAACCATCACGAGTCGAATTGGATTATTACAGGGTGGTTTGGGGCTTTTCCTGAGTGCATGTGATAAGTCATAGGTAGCATTCTGGGTCTGCGTGGTGATTTGAATATGATGGTTCAGGGAGTGGTATTATTAGGAGATGTGGCCTTGTTGGAGTAAGTGTGGCTTTGTTGGAGGAAGTGTGTCACTGTGGGCATGGGCTTTAAGACCCTTGTCCTCACTTCATGGAAGCCAATCTTCTCCTAGCAGCTTCAGAAGAATACGTAGAGCTCTCACCTTCCCCTAAACCATGCCTATCTAGATGCTGTCATGCTCCTGACTTGATGATAATGAACCATACCTCTGAACATGTAAGCCAGCCCCAATTAAATATTGCCCTAATAACAGTTGCCTTTATCACAGTAACTGTTTCCAGCAGGAAAAGTCTAACTAAAACAGTCAGTGTCATCAATACTAATAGACTGGCGATTATGAAGTATACCCAGAACTTTTAATACGTTCTATGGGGTGATATAAGTGGTCCTTGGGCTTGTGACAGTGGTAGCCATTTTCAAACAAATTTGTACTCAGAAGTAGCCTTTCTATGTCCCAAAGAACAAGCACAAATACTTTTAGGACTTTGGCACCAATATCTCTGTTCCTGTAGCTGTAGGAAACACACACACACACACACACACACACACACACACACACACACACGGTGTGGTGGTTATAATTCTCTAGCTTTGACAGGTCATATGAGGCGATGATGTTTGTATCTTTCCTGGTGGTATCCATGATGATAGTGCTGTAGAATGTTAAGAAGATCTTCATCGCTTCTTCAAGGCTATGACATGTGACCAAGGCCTGTGTCACTGCAAGCTAAAAGCTTCAGGGAATGGATGGGGTTTTTCTCCAGTATCACAGGATAAGCTCAATTGATCTCAGAGGTTTTGCACCAAATGCAGACCTGAGGGTGGGACATGTGATAATCAAGTTCAGTAGGAAAAAAAATACTGTAGAAGTGGACAACTAGATCTACTAGTTTGGCCTACAGAATTGTACTGGGTAGTCCAACAATGGCTGCTAGACTTGGAAAGGCTACAAAACAACCAGCTGGTCAATTTATGAGGCATCCACATCTGATTTTCATCTATTCATGTTGGTACATTAGTTGTGCATCAGTAGAACCCACTAGTACATTTATTATAATGATAAAATAACAACAACAACAACAAGAGAGGATTAAAAAGCTATTAGAGGGTAGCAATGAGACATAGAAAGTAAGGAATTTCAGTATATATTGGTAAATATACAGCATACCTGCTTGGAAGGGATGTAAATGTTAGTGAACTTACTACAGTCCCCTATTCTCCTGTGCTCTGGGATAATCTTTTCAGCATTAGGGGACAACAATTTTCTTGTTGTCAAGAACACAAGAAAAAGAGCTCCAGATGAATTTTAACTGTTTAATGACAGATTTTATGACTAAGGCATGAAAATTGTGATTAACTTGTAATGAGAGCCGTTTCCTAAAAACCTGAATGAATTCAATCCATATCCGCTAACAGGTAGATAGGTACACCTTAAACACTGTGCACCACAAGAGTTGCTGGCTTTGTGATGTCACACAACCTTTGAACATGGGAAGCCAATAAGTAATGAGCCTGCATAGCACCTGGTACTAAGACCCATTTCAAAGTGCACATTATTAAATGCATATTAATAATCTTAAGGAATATATAATTTTGTAGGTGACAGACACTATTTTTACAGCTGTTTTCTAGAGAAAGAATAAGATTCTCTTCATTAGAGACTAATGAGTGACATTACATTTAAGTATTCACATTAGATATGCTTCTTTGAATTTAATGATGGGGCAATGAGGCCTTTAATTAAATACTCAAAAATCTCCACAGGGAGAAACAAAATAAATTTATCCATAATTTTAAAAAATAATGAGATCCATCTGTTATATAATCAGATTTTTTTAAAATTTTGGATGCTTTAACATATTACTAATGTAACTCTGAAAGCTTAGTTCTTGATGTCATAAAACTTATTGGCACAACAAACTAAATAATATGGTAATTTGCATTTTACTTGTTAGGTTTTGTTTCTATACCTTTTATATTCACTATAGGGTAATAAAAGATTCCCCCACATTCATTGATTGTTCTTTAATTTACTGTTATAGTTAGTTACAATATCCCATAATAGTAGTGAATCTTAAAGCAATAGTGGAAGGAAAAATGATCATAAGATTAAAGATTGTTATCTAGAAATTGGATTATAACCCGTTCTTTAATGTATGACCTACTTAAATTAGTTTTTTCTCACTTTAGTACCTTGGTATTCATTTACTCTGTTCTGGAGTTGATTATGTATTTATTAAGAATACCGAATATAATTAAAGTTATTAAAATTAAAACATTAAAACAGAAGCGCAGTAATGCTAGTGGATTTTCAGGAGAAGGTACACGTAAGTGAAATTCTCCCATACAAAATGCTTTTTGAAAGGGATTTAATTCTTGGTAAAGCTCATCAACAAAGAACAAAATAACTAACATTACAACCAGTTAATACACATCGGAGACATTTACTTAAAGTTTCACTTTGTTCTTAGCTACTGATACTGTGGCCTTTAGCTAAGGGTCATCATTGCACAAATATTAAAGAACGAGGCAGAATGTCCTCTTTTTAAATGATGAGACGTAAAATGCTTTGTGGCATGTGAAAGGAAAATAGTAACTCTCTCACAGTCCATTTTGTTGGAGTTACGATAAAATCTTTCATTAGACAGAGGCTTGTAAAAGCTACTGATGTGGGATTAGATAAAAGTAAATGAGACTCTAAGAGGTTGCTACAACACTCAAGAAAGGATGCTAATTATTGGTGCATAATTGTTCTGGTTTTCATGGATATCAGGTCTAATCTATAGCCTGCTTTAAGAGTTTTGATGAGAACTGTCACTGAAGAATGCAGATAGAAGAGGGTGTTTTTTTTTTTTCAGCAAAGAAAAGCAAGAATTTGGGGAAAACAACTTTACTCCAAAGTAAACAGGAAAACATAATTTCTAAAAATATCATAATTATGTGTCCATTTGACACAGTAGGAATCATACAGCCTCCTGTGTTTGTGTACATTGAAGACTTATATTGATGTACTGTGATGAAGTTACTATGGGTTGTAAAATAAAACCTTAAAAATAACTCAAGAATGAGGTAGGTAGCTCACTTAATATCATCTGTAATCCCTTTAATACAGCCCCAGTGTTATATATAGACTCAACTCTGGTGCATAGAATTTCTGCCCAATAAAATAAGAATGGAATGTGTTTATTTACCTCAAGTATATTATACTAAAGAGCAGATCAACAGGAAGTATACTGCCAGCAACATTAACATTAGGTCTTATCTGTTTCCTTTTATATTCCATGTGATGTAAATATTTTATATACATCTATATGTTTTATTTTTTAAAATCCACTATTGTTTTGAATTGGTATCATTGCACATCATTAGTTTTCAAACATCCTGATTCTACTATTCACTAGACATATTTATTTCTCTTATTAATGGATGGAGAACAGACTGTTCTTTTACAATATTTTCTAGTTTACTGGACCCCTGGGAGCTCCTGAGGCAGAGTCACCAACCAGAGAGCATATGTGGCCTGGTCTAGTATGCCCCCCCCCTTCAAATACACATGCAGCAGAGGGCTACCTTGTCTGGCCTCATTGGGAGAGGATGTGCTTAATCCTATAGATTCTTAATGCTTCACAGTTGGGGGATAACAAGGGGGATACTCTTAGATATGAAGGGGAGGTAGATGTGGGGAAGAACTCTTTGATGGAAACTAGGAGAAGGTGCAACACTTGGGATATAAATAAATAAGATAATTTAAAATATAAAACATTTAATAGCTACTAAATTTAAAATACTAACTTAAAACCAATTTTAAATATCCTAAAGTATTTAAGTTTTTACACATAAAACAAGTAGAAATCATACATCTCAATACTAAAAAATTCATCACTTATATTAAGCTCTTAAATGTTATATACATTGTCATTAATTAAATCAAATGATTATGTTGAAATTACAAGTTTAGATACAGTAGGTTGGGTCAGTGATACATTAAATAGTGACCATGTTATCAGTATATTATTCCGAGTTATTTGTTCTACATAAAAACAACAAAAAATAGTTTTATCAAACTTTCTGGAGTTCCTATCCATAACATGATTGTTTCTAAGAAAGATTATTACATAAAAATTGATAACTGCTGGAGGAAAAAAAAAACAGTTTTCTTCAGAGTTATGGGAGGTTGCCCACGCTCTAGTAGTTTGTCCTAAACACATGTAATTGCACCATGTGGACTAAGTGGTTGTTACAAAGCAGACCCCAGTAAATTGGAATGAAAAAGTGATGGCTGGATAGGAGAGGGATTATGGGGGGGGTATCAGGTTTGGATTTGATCAAAACACATTATATAGGAATTCTCAAAACGAACACAAAAATAAAACAAAAGGAGGTGGCATTAACATTAACTAGGTTCTATCAGTTCAACACTACTTGTTACCAATCACAATGATAATACAGCCATATATAATATGAATCCTGTACCCACAAATGTTTAGACCACTCGCTCATGATAATTTGGGGAGTGAGTGGTATGCATAACGGCCTCTGGTTTTTCTCCCTCAGGCATTTCAAAAGGCAGGTGTTCATAAGCATGGAGTTACCTTGCTGGGCTCTCTCTCCATAATGCAATTTTGTTCTGTGGACCTTAAGTTTTGTAGCTTTATATTAAGTTTAGAATCAGTGTTATTTCCCCAACGTTATTCTAGTTCGAGATCACTTTGTCTATTATGGCTCTCTTGGTAGTCCATGTGAATTCTAGTATGTATGTTCTGATTCTGGAAAAAAAATTACTTTGGTGATTTGTATAGGAGTTGTAGTGAATTTGTATGTCAATTTGTGATCAGTCCATTTTATAAAACTTTTTATAAATAGTTGTAGGTGCACGTATACTTGTATGTAATAATTGAAAGATCCTTATGTATTTTGTTCCATTTTTCCCAGTAGTAACTGCTTCCAAACTACAACATCATATCACAGCATCCACATTTGGTACAGAATACTCCCATGTCCAACGTAGTTCCACTACCATGAGTAGCCACACTTCCATACCTCTTCTTCTCTTCTTCCCTATCCATTAAATAAAAACAAAACTATCTGTATGGTATTGGTACAGAGACAGGCAGGTAGATCAACGGAATAGAATTACCCTCGATGCACAGAACACATGAAATTCAAGAAGGATGACCAAAATGTGAATGCTTCACTCCTTCTTTTAAAAAGGGAACAAGAATAACAGCCTTAGGGAATAGGGAGGCAAAGTTTAGAACAGAGGCAGAAGGAACACCCCATTCAGAGCCTGCCCATGTGGCCCATGTACATATACAGCCACCAAACTAGATAAGATGGATGAAGCAAAGAGGTGCAGGCTGACAGGAATCAGATGTAGATCTCTCCTGAGAGACACCCAAATTACAGCAAATACATAGGCGAATGCCAGCAGCAAACCACTGAACTGAGAATGGGACCCCTGTTGAAGGAATCACAGAAAGGACTGGAAGAGCTTGAAGTGGCTCGAGACCCCATGTGAACAACAATGCCAACCAACCAGAGCTTCCAGGGACTAAGCCACTGCCCAAAGACTATACATGGACTGACACTGGGCTCCAACCTCATAGGTAGCAATGAATAGCCTAGTAAGACCACCAGTGGAAGGGAAGCCCTTAGTCCTGCCAAGACTGAACACCTAGTGAACGTGATTGTTGGGGGGAGGGTGGTAATGGGGGGAGGATGGGGAAGGGAAGCCCATATAGAAGGGGAGGAGGAGGGGTTAAGGGAATGTTGGCCTGGAAACCGGGAAGGGGAATAACAATCGAAATGTAAATAAGAAATACTCAAGTTAATAAAGATTAAAAAGAACTTACCTAGAAAGGTCTTATTTTTCTTCATTTGCACAACTTTACTGCCTCAACATTGCAGTATAAATAAAATTCTGGAAGTGTGCAATTTTCTTCCCCTTTCTGCCCATTTATTTTGGTCTATTTTCTCAGCTTGATCATATGTTGTCTCTATTCTACTATTGTTTGGGATTATTGATCAGTCCCCCTTGTATTTCCACCTGGATATTGAATCCCTCAAATGTTTTTATTTTAGTTATTTTGTGTTCTGAAATTCCATTCACCTATTTTTTTAACCGTCAACTATTTCTTTGTCGATATTCTTTTTTTTCTTCTTTTTTCCCTTTCTATTTGGTTGTTTTTCAACTGGATTACAACTGTTGCATGACATTTTATTATTGCTTTTTAAAAATCAGTCAGGTAATTCTACTCCCTACTCTGTACTCCTTGAGAACTGGGACCATTAAGTATGTTTCTTCATTCACTTTGAAGTATTCATGATCTTGGTGTGTTGGATGACATTATATTGAATCATTGACATATCTTCTTAGGTTGTAAACCCCCCCCAAATATTGCAAAAATAGCTGTCTCTTTCTTTCTTTCAGGCAGTGACAGGATAAAAGGATAGCATTTCTTCATCATGGGCAGGTAAGAGTAGATGTCATGCGTTAGAACTAGAAGTGCAAACATCAGAACTACTCATTGCAGGTAAGCCTAATCAGTTCTCTTTATCCTCCACAGATACCTCCTAGTCAGGAGAACTAGAGATGGCTCTTCTCTATTGCTAAGAGGCCTGCAGTGAGCAGGTAAATGTGCTAGGGGACTGTCCAATATGATCTGCTTAATACCAGAGAGGAGACATGTTTCACTATAACTGTGTGGAATTAACAGTCTAGGTTTTCTATCCATCCTTTAGTGACACCTTGAATTTTGAATATCACTGGCTGTCTTTGATTCAATAAGTAAATGAAATTTTCAACTTTCGGTTTGACCTTTTACTGGTGGTGATCCCATCCTAGTAGTGATGGAAAATAGATTTCACATTTTTTTTTAATTTTATTTAATCTTTTCTTTTCAATCCAGATTTTATCCCCCTCCCTCTGTTCCATATCTCATACCTTCTCTCCCCCCCCGTGCCCCTATCCCCACCGGGATTTCCCCACTTCCACTCCCCACCCCACCAGACCTCCCCACTCTTCGACCCCTATCTCCACAAGGATGTTGCTACCCTACCCATCCCACAAGATTTCTAAACTCCCTGGACCTCCAGTCTCTTGAGGGTTAGGTGCATCTTCTCTGAGTCCAGACTTGGCAATCCTCTGCTGTATATACGTGTGAGGAGAATGTGGGGGGGCTCATATCAGCTGATGCATGCTGCCTGGTTGGTGGCTCAGTGTCTAAAAGATCTCAGGGGTTCAGTTTAGTTGAGACTACTGGTCCTCCTAGAGGGTTGCCCTTCCACTCAGCTTCCAGCTTTTCCCCAATTCAACCACATCGCACAGCACCTTCTGTCCATTGGGTGGGTATAAATATCTGCATCTGACTCTTTGAGCTGCTTGTTGGGTCTTTAGAAGTCAGTCACAATAGCCCCCTTTTTGTGAGCACACCATAGCGTCAGTAATGGTGTCAAGGCTTGGGAACTCCTCTTGAGCTGGATCCCACTTTGGGTCTGTCGCTGGACCTTCTTTTCCTTAGGCTTTTCTCCATTTTTGTCCCTGCAGTTCTTTCAGATAGGAACAATTATGGGTGAGAGTTTTTGACTGGGATGGCCACCCCAACCCTCACTTGATGCCTGGTCTTTCTGCTGAAGGCGGGCTTTACAAGTTCCTTGGTCCCACTGTTGGACATCTCATCTAGGATCCCTCCCTTGGAGTCCTGAGGGTCTCTCACCTCCTATCCTAGTACATTCTGGAGTGTCCCCCCCACCTCCTATCTCCTGAGGTTGCCTGTTTCCATTTATTTCTGCTGGCCCTCAGGGCTTCAGTCCTCCCTACACCCCAGTACCTTATCATGCTCCTCTCTTCCCTTTCCTGTACCCTTTCCCACCCAAGCCCCTCTATATCTCCCCACTCCTGTGATTGTTTTTTTCTTCCTCCCAAGTGGGATGAAGGCATACTCACTTGGACCCTTCAGCTTGTTAACCTTTTTGAGTTAGTGTATCCTGGGCATTCTGTAGTTTTTCTTTTTCTTTCTTTTCTTTCTTTATTTCTTTCTCTTTTTTGGCTAATATCCACTTATTAGTGATTATCTACCATGCATGTCCTTTTGGGTCTGAGTTGCCTCCCTCAGGATATTTTCTAGTTCCATCTATTTGCCTGCAAAACTCACGATGTCCTCGTACCTAAGTAAGAACTGTGTAGTAATCCATTGTGTAGATGAACCACATACTTTGTATTTATTCTTCTGTTGTGAGACATCTGTGTTGTTTCCAGCTGTTGGCTATCACAAGGCCACTATGAACATAGTGGAACATGTGCTCCTGTGGCATGATGTGTCATCTTTTGGGTAGATGCTCGAGAGCGGTATAGCTGAATCATCAGGCAGATTTATTTCCAATTTTCTGAGCAATTTCCAGATTAATTCTGGAGTGGTTTTTTCCCCTTTTGCAATCCCACCAGCAATGGAGGAGTGTTCATCTAATGCAAATCAAAACGACCCTGATATTCCACCTTACACCAGTCAATATGGCTAAGATCAAAACATCCGGTGACAGCACATGACGGCAAGGATTTAGTTTTCATATTTGTTAAAGTATAGTTTCTTTGACCATAAAGTAGAATAACTGTGGGCCCCGTTACTAAGAAGGCAGGGCTTCCACTGTCCCTAAGTTGTATGCTTGCATGCAAACTTCACCATTTTGAACTCAGGCAGACTGAAAGAGAATCCCCTGCCTGGGAGCTGCTTTGACCTAGTTCTAGGAATGTCTTTGTGACTGATGGATCTTCTTAATGACTCTTACTACTCCTATTTTCTGTTTTACTTTTTAGAGAAGCATTTAGTATTTACTCAAAATTTTAATGTCCTCGTAGTGATAGAAACCGTTAACTTAGCTCTATTTAGATGTTGGATTCAAACAAATTAACCTTTTAGAAGCCATATGACAACAGTGTGAGTCTCTTGATACTCTTGAGAGTAACTTTGCTCAACTAGAGCAAACTAGAGAGAGAGAGAGAGAGAGAGAGAGAGAGAGAGAGAGAGAGAGAGTGTGTGTGTGTGTGCTCATTTACCTCACATAATTCTTTCCCAACCATTCTGTCTCAACTTCTCTTGCCTTCTTTCAGTTACTCAAATCTTGCATTATTAAATTGTACCTTTTAAGTCCTCTGTGTCTGAACACTCCTCCCAATCATGCACTCTATTTATTCATTTAGTCTGATCATTAAATATCAGCTTAAATGCTGCTTCCACTAAAAAGTGCGCAGTGACCTGCTATTATTATTTATATATCTTTATTTTGATTATTGCAATTCATCTGCATTTACAGTTTTATTTCTAAAGTCTAGAAAAATTGAGAGCGGAAGACCAAATACACAGATTTATTTTGGACCCACGGCTTATTCTAATACAGCATTAGTAGGAGCTTATCAAAATATGCAAGAAAAATAATGTCATCATGTTGGCAGAGAGGAGGTTGCTCTATTTAGAGTTAATATTACAATCTGATCATAACCTTAAAATGGAAGTAAGTATATTGGACTTAAAATACCATTGCATTTAATTCTAAGTTTGGCTAAGACTGTAACCAGAAAGAAATCCTGACATTTTACATTATGGTTGACATAGACAAAAGAAAAAAATAATCAGGAAACTAAGAGTCCTATTTAATTAGAAAATTGAGAAGAGTCAGACCATTAGACAGGACCAAAGTATATTTCTACACAGATACAACACCAATGGATTCAAAAGCCATCTGTTCTGCCATATAAAGTCAATTAAAATTTTGAAAATTGAGCAATTAAGAAACAACTATCAGTCAAAAGTTTGATTGAAGAAGGATTTGATAATAAAATCTATAACTACTACAAATATGTTTAATTAAAAAGAACCTGAATTAAAGTCTTCAAGTCATTAATGTGGGGTTGAAAGAGTGAAATATGATGCATGAATATCAGTAGCAAAAATTACCAAGGTGTAACTGTCACCTGCAACATTCTATTTGAATAATGAAGTCATATAATGTAAAAGGGTAGCATTTAGGTTTATAATTTCAGAAAAACTTCTAATACACTTGAATATTAAACGCTAATGTATTTTCTTGAGAAGTGGGAAAAGCAGGTAATATGTTTCTTTATCCTATTTTGTGTGCTCAACATTTATTTTTCATGTAGTCTTTAATAAGTTCCCTGTAGATCATTTGGTTTTCAGCAGACTAACAGAATCACTAAAAGTTTCTAATGATACAGTGCTGATGTAGAGACAACCTTTGCTTTTATGTTCCTGAGTTATATTCATATATCATAAATCATGTTCACATCCATATTGCATTTGAGTTAACTTAGATCTGATAGATCTTAACTCAATTACTGTAGCCTGGAAATTCTTCTCTATTCTACTCAGCATTTATTTTATATTTGGTAATTATCTTTGGTACACAAAGATTCTGATAGAAAACAATACCTATATGGAGAATATTATAGACATATATGTAAGAACAAATTTTCAAGTTTCCATTAAAATATGCTAGTTGCAAAATAATGGTTGTCTTATATCCTTTTCACTAAGGTGTATGCTACATTTTGATTACATTCATCCTACATTACAATTGTGTATCTTCATGTCACTTGAGTGGACACCTTCTTCTTCTCAATGTGCCTCTTTTCTACATCTTATTATTTATGTGATTAAATTAATTACTTTTAGGCTGCTTACAGAAGCATGGATGATACAGACTTCATAGACAATATTTTAGTTGCTACACCATTGAAAAATGGTTTCTCCCTTCATCAGGAACAACTAACTGCACATAGGTCCTAAGAGAAAGGAGGGACCCCTTTTTACTCCATAATGGAAAATTCCAAATCTTATGCAAATCTTATGCAGGTGAGCACAGCTGTAGAGACTCCAGTAGAGGAAGGCTGAAAAGGATAAATATTTTTCTAATTTTCTAGCTCCACAGGACTAGCTGGCACAAATAATGGAAGTGATGTCATTTGGTTTGTACATCAGAACTCTAGTTTCAGGGTCAAAATTCTTCAGTGGAAGAAACAGTAACATATTTCAAAATTGTACAATATTTAGGCAAATGAGCTGCTCCCCTAATAGCCTAACATTTTTCTCAAATCATGATTATATAATTCCATTAACATTATGTTTGCTTTTTACAGATGAATCAATTCAATCTATATATGAAAGTTATGCCTGTGAAACATGAATGTTTTCTGATCTTCTCTTTCGAAATTGATGTATAACATAGTTTTAGAATTATCCCATTGCAAGCCATTAAGTTTTTGGAAGAGGATTTCAAAATTGAATGAAATAAAATATTTTGAAGTTATAAGGATTTACAAGAGTTTCTTCTTCTTCTTCTTCTTCTTCTTCTTCTTCTTCTTCTTCTTCTTCTTCTTCTTCTTCTTCTCCTTCTTCTTCTTCTCCTCCTCCTCCTCCTCCTTCTCCTTCTCCTCCTTTCTCCTTCTTCTTTTCTTCTTCTTCATTGTAGTATAAAATTCTATCATCTAAATTATGATATATTGCTATAATACATGTAGTTATTAGGGAAATGTAATTAAAAACTTCTTGGAAACTTCAACTTCTATCTGCCATATTGGCTAAGATCAATAAAACAAGTGAGAGCTGATGCTGGTGTGGATGTGAAGCAAAGGGAGCATTCATTTCTTGTCAGAAGTACTGCCAACTTGTACAGGCAGCATGGAGATCAGTTTGGCCATTCCTGAGAATGATGAAAATCAATCTACCTCAAGATATACCCAAAGGTCATGTCATCCTACCACAGAGTCACTTGCTGAACCATGTTCATTGCTGCACTATTCCTAAAAGTTCAAAAATTGGGAACAACCTTGATATATCTCAACAAAAGAATGGTTAAAGGACACATGTATAATTACACAATGGAGTATTACTTAGCTGTTAAAAAGGAAAGAATTCATTACTTTCACAGTAGATGGAACTAAGGGAAAAATCATCTTGCATTAGGTAATGCAGACTCAGAAAGACAAATATGGTATATACTTGCTTATATTTGACATTAGCTGTTAAGTCAATAGTAACTAAGCTATATTCTACAAAACCACTGAGGTTAAGTATAGACTGAGAGACTAGTGGAGGGTAGGTTTTCCTAGGTAAATGATATAGAATAGGTTAGGGTGGATGAGGGGTGCTAGAACATGAGGATCAAGTAGAGATGGGGAGGAAATATGGAGAAAGACAGCTAAAACTAAGGAATATTAGAGGGGTCATATGGAAACCTAATAGTATAGAGCTTTATAAAATATATACACATATAAAAGTGATTTAAATGAAATGGCCAAATAATGGGTAAAACACAGTCCCGACTGGACATTTTGTTTGTCACCAAACAAATCTTCCATTATTGAGAATTGGGTAATATGGAACTGAGCTTTTGGCCAAAAGTGTTCTGCAAGAAAACCCAAACAAATGAGACTGTCGCAAAAATAAGAGATTGTTCTCCAGAAACTAATGGGAAAGCCTCACTGCTGAACATAACAACCTACTAAACATGGAGAGATCAACCTGGTACCCACAAAAAGGATTAACTCCTACATACTAGTGTCACTTGTAGGGGAACAGATTCTGCATGCCACCAAAAGAGAAATCTAAACACCAGACCAGCCACAAACCCTTTGATCTCTAGTGGTGACCTTCCTATAAGATATGCTAGGAACATGGTGACACATTGCTTGTGTGAATAAACAGTCAATAGTTCATTTGATTTAATTTCTACTCCATGAGATGGAGGTCAGCAACACTCTCTGGGTGACAGAGATCCTGAGCCAGATGAGCCCAACCTAGCACCATTTTTCTGAAACAGAATCAAAACCAAATAGCCAGAGAAATAAAATGATTCCTAATGTCATTCTGATATACTCAGAATGGTACCTTACTCATCAGAAATGTTTGTTCCCGCAGCAGATTGGAAAAAATGCAGAGACCACTGGAGGCTGATGTCATTATGCAGGGGAAGGCAGGCAAGATAAAATGAGGTCTGTCATTGGATGAGAAGGAAAGGAGGCAGGAACAGAAGTTTAGAAGGGAGGGAGAAGAGAGAGGAGGCCTGACTGAGGAAGAAGACGCTGGGAGAACATGACAGCAAATGTTCTGATTCTTCTCTGCGCATAGTTACAGGTTCTTATGACTATGTTTAAGAGATGTGTGTGTACGGGATTTTGTGTTGTCTACATGGGCAAATTATATCGTATCAATTGTTCAGAGCATGGTGTGATGCGTTCTTTCTTGTGGCAACTCGAGTTCAAGAGAGTTTATAGTGTCTGAACAAACCGGACCCACCATGGAATTGGGATGTGTATTTCTGATGTGGTGACAACCCACCAAAGGAGCTGTGATTGAGGGCGGGGCAGCCTGGTAAGATGCCCCGCTGCCATGGCTCTTGGACCACCCGGGTCAGAGGGGCCGGGGAGAGAAAGTGTGGAGCAGTGAGCACAGGAATTGGTTGTGTGTTTATTTTTATTTTTACTGCAACAGACCATAGCCATACATTATGTAGAGAGTGAGAGACTGTGTAATTCTCAGCACGAAATGGGATGTTTCCATCAAATCCCTTCCCTTAGAGCTCAGGGAACCCCATAGAAGAGGAGGTAGGAAGAGTGCAAGCCGGAGGAAATGGAGGGCATCAAGAAAATAAGGCTCTCTAAATAAACACCAACAAAATTCGTATGAACTCACCGGGACTGCAACAGCTTTCACAATATCTACATGGGTCTTCACCAGTTGAGGTACTAGAACTGAAAGAAGTAGACATGTGCCCCTTACCTCTAACCCAGAAGCAACTTCTAAGTGATGACCACTGCAAACGTAAATTCAGCTGCCTTCAAGAGAATCTCACTGTGGAAACGGATTACTCTTATGGGTAGGCTACATAGATGCCAGTAGATGACCAAAATGCAAAAGACTCAGTGGCATCTTTAGACGATCCTTATTTCATGTCACATTAGGGTTATTCCTTTTTTAAAATTTTATCTTTTTTATTCTTATTTTCACACACACACACACTTTTATTTATTTCTACCCCTACAGGTCTTTTGCTTTTACATTATGCTTCCAGCTTAGCGTTTTAGGGGATTCCTGAGCATGTTAGTGAGTGTCTTCATTTCTTTTCTTCTACTCCTTCCTTTCTGATTGTTTTGACGTATTCTGATTGCTACTTTATGTTTCATCTTATTTTGTTATTTTTTATTATTCTTTAGAGACCTTTTTTTAATGAGAGATAGGACAGGGGAGGAGCCAGATGAGAGTTGGGAGATGGGAAGAAGAGACACAGGAAACCATAATCAGAATATACTATATGAGAAAAAAATGTATTTCATTCTTTTCCTTTTGAAAGGGAAACAATAAAAAACAAGACTAAATACTAAAGTTATTTACAAACTACTTTTAAATCAGTGTAACACTGAATATTAGGAACATGCATCTAGAATTAAGGAATTAGCACTATTTTCTCTTTTCCTCAAGTGCACCCCCCCAAAAAAAATAACCAAAAATACAAAACAGGTCTGCAATAGTTCCTATCAACCTAGAATGAGGAGAATCAACAGTGACGGTGTCTTCTGACACCACGATTTTCTACTCTTTGTTTATAACTGAAGCACAGGCTTCTGTTTAAGATGGCATCTGGCCCATCATCCCTGAGGCAGGCTCTACAGCCTCCCTCTGCAATAGCTATTAAGACACAGAAAACTCACAGAAATCACAGAAATTAAGACTGACAGACAGTCTATCGGTAGAAAATGGTTGAACTCCTACTAACTGTAAAGCCAGAGAATTGGATTGAGAGGGGAAATGTGGTTTCATGAAGGAGAATAGCCTCGCATTACTGGAAAACATAGGAAGATGTTTATATTCCTCAGTTCCCTTTCACTCTTCCTTTAGTTTCTCTTCCATTTCTGACACCAACTCCACCCTGTATGTCAAGCTGAGATCTTACCGAACAACCATGTCCTTTACCTTTAGTCACAGTGTATCATTACCATTGCTGCTAATATTTCAGTCCTGCTCCTGATAGCAATGAGGTAGGACGTTAAAGTTAGGGAATTTCATAAGAAGCATAATTTTGTACATGTTTCAATAAAATAGTAGGATTCAAGGGAAAGAAAGAAAAGATTTGGGAGTAACACACACAGGAGATCCTTCTGTGCTATGGTAATTTAGAGGCTTGGTGCTCCAGGATGTATAATGAAAGACACCCATTTCAATAAAAAAGACCTTAGGAAACTTGCCAAGAACTATGCACTGGAATTTACCTTTCATATCTAGGACTAAGATGAGGATTAGATTTATGCGTAACAGTACAGTAGCTGAGGCCAAGTTTAAACTCCCAATTGGTTAACACTGTGTAGGGTAGACCTTCACAGGTAACAGGAGAAAAACAAAATGACCTGTGTTCCATTCCTGTCTAAAAAAGGAAATTAGAACATCCAAAACACAAAAGCTAGGACAGAATTCTAGGGAAAAAAAGGAAGTCTTTAAATTATTCACGTCTACCTTCTTTGGAGTGGCATCACAGTTATCTTTTTTTTTTGTAGTACTATTGTATCAATATTAGTAATAATTGAATTTTTTGTATTTATTTGCTTTACATCCACTCTCTCCTCCTCCGATTGTGGGACCCCCTGCCATGTATCTCTGTACATCCACCTCACCTGCACCCCTGCATATCAAGTCTGCAAGGATAGGCACATCCTCTCCTACTAAGGCCAGATAAGCCAGCCCATCTATAAGAACATATTCCACAGGCAGGCGAAAGCTTTTGGGATAACCCCTGCTCCAGTTATTTGGGCCATACTTGAAGACCTAGCTGCACACCTGCTACATATGTGTGGGGAAACCTAGGTCCACCCTGTGTATGTTCTTTGGTTGCCAGTTCAATCTCTGAGAGCCTCAAAGGGTGCAGGTTAGTTGACTCTGTTGGTCTTTCTGTGGAGTTCCCATCCCCTTCAGGGCCCTCAAGTCTTTTTTTTTTCTCTTGTTTTATAAGAGTCCCCAAGCTTCATCGACTGATCATAACCAGAGGGGAATCCTAGTGGAACAATAAGGGCAACAACACACACCCACACAACTTTCTACCTGAAATTTATCCTGTCTACAAGAAATGCAAAGGGTATGGAATGGAAGAGGGGCTGAGTGAATCACCAACCAATAACCAGCCAACTTGACACCCATCCCATGGGATTGTCAAGAACCAATCACTGACAATATTAATGCTACTTTGCTATGCTCGAAGACAGGAATCTAGCATGTCGGCCCACTGAGAGGCTCTACCAAGTTGTTGATTCATACAGATGCAGACACCTACAGCCAAATAGTAGATGAAGTTTGCTGTCCTGTATTTTATAGATAATGGTCACTTCTAAGAGAGTATTTATGTTTTGGGGGTTCTGGGTTACCTTGGTCAGGACAATATTTTATAGTCCATCTATTTGCCTGCAAATGTCATGATGTCCTTAAAGTTTTAACAGCTGAGTGGTATTCCATTTTAGAAATGTACCCATTTTTAAAATCCATTCTTTGGTTGAGGGATATCTAGGTTGTTTCCAGTTTCTGGCTATTGTGAATGAAGTTGCTATGAACATAGTTGACCAAGTGTCCTTTTGGTAGGGTACAGTAATTTTAGATATATGACCAGGAGTGGTATAGCTGAGATGTGAGAGAGAACAATTTCCAATTTGCTGAGAAACTGCCAAATTGATTTCCAAAGTGGTTATACGAGTTTACACTCTCACCAGCAATGGAGCAGTATTTTCCTTGCTCATCAGCAAGGAGATCATCCTCATCAGCAGGAGGAGTTACTTAAGTTTTTGATCTTAGCCATTCTGATATAAGATGGATTCACAGAGTCCTTTTGATCTGCATTTCCTTGATGACTAATGACATTGAACATTTCTTTAAGTGTTTCTTGGGCATTAGGCAAGAATTCTCTGTTTAGCTCTGTAGTTTACTTTTAATTGGAATATTTGGTTGATTAGTGCTTAATTTCTTGAGTTCTTTATGAATTTAGATATTAGTCCTCTGTCAGATGTAAGGTTAAGGAAGATCTTTTCCCATTGTTTAGTCTGCCATTTTGTCCCATTCACAGTAACCTTTGCATTACAGAAGCTTTTCAATTTCATGAGGAACCATTAATTAATTGTTGACCTTAGAGCTTCAGCTATTGGTGATCTGTTCAGGAAGTCGTTTCCTGTATCAATGTATTCAAGGCTATTCCCCACTTACTCTTCTACTAGATTGAGTGTATACAGTTTTATGTTGTGGCCTTTCATCGACTTAGACATGAGTTTTGTGCAGTGTCATAGATATGGATCTATTCGCATTCTTCTACATGCTACATGCAAGCATCCATTTAGACCAGCACGATTTGATGAAGATGTTTACTTTTTTCTATTGTATAGTTTTGGCTTTTTTTTATTTCAAGATAATTTTTTATTAGATATTTTTTTATTTGCATTTCAAATGTTATTCCCTTTCCCAGTTTCCTGGCCATTAGCCCCCTATCCCATCCCCCTATCTTCTTCAATAAGTGTATTCCCCTCCCAAAACACCTACTATTCCTGCCTTTAGCCCCTCCCCCCGATATTCCCTTGCACTGGGGAGTCCAGCCTTGGTAGGACCAAAGACTTCTCCTCCAATTGGTGCCTAATGAGACCATCCCTGCTACATATGCAGCTGGAGCCATGGATCTGTCCATGGTTTAGTCCCTGGGAGTTCTGGTTGGTTGAAATTGTTGTTCTTATGGGGTTGCAAGCCCCTTCATCTCTTTCCATCCTTTCTCTATTTCCTCCAATGGAGTCTCCGTTCTGAGTTCAATGGTGTGCTGCCAGCATTTGCCTCTGTATTTGTCATCCTCTGGCTGAGCCTTTCCGGAGACAACAATATCAGGCTACTGTCATCAAATATTTCTTGGATTCATAGATATTATCTAGTTTTGTTGGCTGTATATATATATAAATGGGTTATAATCCCACAAGGGGCAGGCTCTGAGTGGCCATTCCTTCAGTCTCTGCTTCAAACTTTGTCTCCATATCCCCTCCTATGAATATTTTTGTTATCCTTTGTCAGAAGGATTGAAGCATCCACACTTTGGTCACCCTTATTGAGCTTCATGTTGTCTTTGGATTCTTTCTTAGATAATTCAAGTTTGGGATAATATCCACTTATAGTGAGCACATACCATGTGTTTTTTTTCTGTGATTGGGTTACCTCACACAGGGTATTTTTGAGTTCATTCCATTTGCCTATGAATTTCATGAAGTCATTATTTTTGATAGCTGAGTAGTAATCCATTGTGTAGATGTACCACATTTTCTTTGTCCATTTCTCTGTTGAAGGACATCTGGTTTCTTTCCAGATTCTGGCTATTATAAACAAGACTGCTATGAACATAGTGGAGCATGTGTCTTTGTTGTATGTGGAAGCATCTTTTGGGTATATGCCCAGTAGACGTATTGCTGTGTCCTCAGGTAGTGCAATATCCAAATTTCTGAGGAACCTCCAGACTGATTTCCAGAGTGGTGGTACCAGTTTGCAATTCCATCAACAATGGAGGAGTGTTCCTCTTTTTCTATATCCTCACCAGCATCTGCTGTCTCCTGGGTTTTTTATCTTAGCCATTCTGACAGGTGTGAGTTGAAATCTCAGGGTTGTTTTGATTTGCATTTCCCTGATGACTAAAGATGTTGAACAGTTCTTTAGGTGCTTCTCCGACATTCAATATTCCTCAGCTGTGAATTCTTTGTTTAGCTCTGTGCATATTTTTAATAGGGTTATTTGGCACTCTGGAGTCTAACTTCTTGAGTTCTGTGTATATTTTGGATATTAGCTCTCCATCAGATATAAGATTGGTAAAGATCTTTTCCCAATCTGTTGATTGCTGTTTTGTCCTAATGACAGTATCCTTTGCCTTACAGAAGCTTTTCAGTTTTATAAGGTCCCATTTGTCGATTCTTAATCTTAGAGCATTAGCCATTGGTGTTTTGTTCAGGAAATTTTCCCCAATGCCCATGTGTTTGAGACTCTTCCCCACTTTTCTTCTATTAGTTTGAGTGTATCTGGTTTGATGTGGTGGTCCTTGATCCCCTTGGACTTAAGCTTTGTACAGGGTGATAAGCATGGATTTATTTGCATTCTTCTACATGCTGACCTCCAGTTGAACCAGCACCATTTATTGAAAATCCTATCTTTTTTCCATTGGATCATTTGAGCTCCTTTGATCAGTTGACCATAGGTGTGTGGGTACATTTCTGGCTCTTCAATTCTATTTCATTTATCTACCTGACTGTCTTTGTACCAATACCATACAGTTTGTATCACTATTGCTCTGTAATTACTGCTTGAGGTCAGGGATGGTGATTCCCCCCAGAAGTTCTTTTATTGTTGAGCATAGTTTTAGTTATTCTGGAATTTTTGTTATTTCAAATGAATTTGCAAATTGAGCTTTCTAACTCTATGAAGAATTGAGTTGGAATTTTGAAGAGGATATCATTGAATCTGCAGATTGCTTTTGGTAAAATGGTCATTTTTACTATACTTATCCCGCCTATCCATGAGCATGGGAGGTGTCCATCTTCTGATATCACCTTCAATTTCTTTTATCACAGACATGAAGGTCTTGTCATACAGATCTTTCACTTGTTTGGTGAGAGTCACACCGTGGTATTTTATGTTATTTGTGACTATTGTGAAGGGTGTCATTTCTCTATTTTCTTTCTCAGCCTGTTTATCCTTTGAATAGCGGATGGCTACTGATTTGTTTGAGTTAATTATATACACAGCCACTTTGCTGAAGTTTTTTATCAGGCTTAGAAATTCTCTGGTGAAACTTTTGGAGTCACTTAAGTATATTATCATATCATCTGAAAATAGTGGTATTTTGACTTCTTTCTTTCCCATTTGAATTCTTTTGACCTCCTTTTGTTGTCTGATTTTTCTGGCTAGAACTTCAAGAACTATATTGAATAAGTCGGGAGAGAGTGGGCAGCCTTGTCTAGTCCCTGATTTCAGTGAAATTGCTCTGAGTTTCACTCCACTTAGTTTAATATTAGCTACTGGTTTGCTGTATGGGACTTTTACTATGTTTAGGTATGAGCCTTTAATTCCTGATCTTTTCAATACTTTTATCATGAAGACGTGTTGAATTTTGTCATATGCTTTCTCAGCATCTAATGAAATGATAATGTGGGTTCCACCCCCCCCCGAGTTTGTTTACATAGAGGATCACATTGATTTATTTCCTTACATTAAATCATCCCTGCATTCCTGGGATGAAGCCTAATTGATTATGATGGGTGATCATTTTGATGTGTTCTTGGATTTCTTTTGGGAGAATTTTATTGAGTATTTTTGCACTGATATACACAAGGGAAATTGGCCTGAAGTTCTCTTTCTTTATTGGATCTTTGTGTGCTTTTGTTGTAAGTGTCATTTTGGCTTAATAGAAGGAATTGGGGCAGTGCTACTTCTGTTTCTATTTTGTGGAATAGTTTGAACAATATTAGGTCTTCTATGAAGGTCTGATAGAATTCTGCACTGAACCATTCTGACCTGGGCTATTTTTGGTTGGGAGACTTTCAATGACTGCTTCTATTTCTTTAGGAGTTATGGGATTGTTTAGATGATTTATCTGATCCTGATTTAACTTTGGTACCTGGTATCTTTCTAGAAAATTGTCCATTTCCTCCAGATTTTCCAGTTTTGTTGAAGATAGCCTGTCGTAATAGGATCTGATGATTTTTTGAATTTCCTTAGATTCTGTTGTTATGTCTCCCTTTTCATTTCTCATTTGTTAATTTGGGTATACTCTCTGTGCCCTCTGGTTAGTCTGGCTAAGGGTTTATCTATCTTGGTGATTTTCTTAAAGAACCAGCTCCTGGTTTTGTTGATTCCTTATGTAGTCATTTTTTAATCTACTTGGTTGATTTTTTGCCCTGAGCTAGATTATTTCATGCCTTCTACTTCTTTTGGGTGTATTTGTTTCTTTTTGTTCTAGAGCTTTTAGGTGTGCTGTCAATCTGCTAATGTATGTTCTAACCAGTTCCATTTTGGAGGCACTCAGAGCTATGTGTTTTCCTCTTAGCACTGCTTTCTTTCTGTCCCATACATTTGTTATGTTATGTCTTCATTCTCATTATATTCTAAAAAGTCTTTAATTTCTTTCTTTATTTCTTCCTTGTCAAGTTATCATTGAGTAGAGCTTTGTTTAACTTCCATGTGTATGTGGACTTTCTGTCGCTACTGTTGTTATTGAAGACCAGCCTTAGTCCATGGAGATCTGATACGATGCATGGGATTATGTAAATCTTTTTGAGGCCTACTTAGTGACCAATTAAATGGTCAATCTTTAAGAAGGTATAATGGATTGCTGAGAAGAAGGGGTTTTTTTGTTTGTTTTAGGATGAAATATTCTATAAATATCTGTTAAATCCACTTGGTTTATCACTTCTGTTAATTTTTCTATATCTGTGATTAGTTTTTGTTTCTATGATCTGTCCATTGATGAGAGTGGGGTATTGAAATCTCCTACTATTATTATGTGAGGTGCAATGTGTGCTTCGAACTTTAGTAAGGTTTCTTTTATGAATGTATATACCCTATGAAGGTATCTATCTATGAAGGGTGGTTCTGAGCAGAGCCAGAAACTAGAAGGGTCTTGTCTCAGAGGACTTCTGCCTTTGTGTGTTCTGAAGCCACCAGGTGGGTCACTTAGAGGAGAAGAGTTGGTCTTACCTCTGTTCTCAGGTGTGTAGGCCCTCCTGGTGACTGACTTTTGGCTCTCAGCTCAGGCAGAAAAGGGAGGGGTCCTGCCTCTGACTGTCTTTAGGTTCCTGTGCCCAGAGGGGTCACAAAGAAGAGTACCCTGTTCCAGGGAAGGTTCCCAATTTTGGCTTTTAGGTACTGCCAAAAAAAAAAATCAAGTACCTGTAGGTGTGTGTGTGTGTGTGTGTGTGTGTGTGTGTGTGTGTGTGTATTCTATTCTATTTCATTGATCAACCTGTCTGTTTTATTGCCAATGCCATGAGGTTTTTATTACTATTGCTCTGTAGTATAGCTTGAAATCCTAGACGGTGATATTTCCAGAAATTCTTTTATTGTACAGGACTGTTTTGCCTATCCTAGATTTGTTTTATTTCCATATGAAGTTAGTATTATTCATTCAAGGTTTGTAAAGAATTGTATTGGAGGATGCTTGAATCTGGGACAAGCTAACACTTAAGACAAGGGAAACTCCTAGGAATCTATGAGAGTATCCCAAGCTAAACTCTTAAAAATGTGGAATATGGCACCTGAAGGGCCACTTTCTGTAACCAGGCAAGACTTTCAATGTAGGGATGGAGACACCGAACAACCTACAAAACCTTTGATTCACAATTTCTCTTGCCTTCAAGATATGCAGGGATAAAGATGGATCAGAAATTGAGGGACTCTCCAACTAATTATTGGCCCAACAAGATACCTATATCCTGAGAGCCCACCACTAACACTATTAATGATATTCTCCTATACTTGTAGACAGAAACTTAGCCTGTCTTCTGAGAGATTTCACCCAGGAGCTGATGGAAACATTCAGAGACCTACAGCTAAATAGTAGGCAGAGCTTGGGGAATTTTTTGGAAGAGGGGAAGAAAGGATTGAAGGAGCCAGAGGGGTCACAGACACTACAAGACACCTACAGAATCTACCTGGGCTCATAGGTTGCTGAACCACCAACCCAAATCATGCATGGGACAAACCAAGTCCCACTACAGATATGTTGCAGATGTGCAGCTTGGTCTTCATGTGCGACCCCTAACACCTAGAGCAGGGGCTCTCTCTGAATCCGTTGCCTGCCTTTGTATCCCTTTCCCTAACCTGTCTAGGCTCAATAGGAGAAGATGTGCCTATCACACTGAAATGTTATATGCCATGGTGAGTTGATATCAATGGGAGGCCTCCCCTTCTCTTAGGATAAAGGAAGTGGGGATGGAGGGAGGTAAGGTTAAAGGGAGAGACTGAAAGGAGAATAGGCAGGGAAATCTGCAATCAGGATGTAAAGAAATGAATTAATAAAAATATAGAACAGCTTGGTTAATGTATTATTCAGCCATTGTCTATATGCATGAAATTGTATCTTTAGGTGCATGTACCTATATATTTCTCAATTTTTTAACTTTTTAATATAAATGCATATACTATACTACATATAGTATATATACATTAACTGTTGTATGTACATATGCATATTTATTCAAGTATATGTTTATGTTCCATTAGCCATCATGTCATTAATTTATTATAAAGAATTACTTAAGTTAATATAGCTTGACATCTTTGGAAACTCTTACTCCACTATAGTACCAATTTCTGCAAATGCATGCATGTGATCACTGGCAAATTATAGTACCCTAATACTGTCACAGCTTCATGTCAGGAATAATAAATAACAACATTAATGGGCTGTACATATTTCCTTTGCATTTTGTCCAAACATGTCAAATTTTCTAACAAAATATGATTAAAGTATATTTTTCTTAAACTGAAAAAAAAGCCATTTGAGAAACTAAAAGAAATTACTCAAATACTTCCTTTTAAATTAAATCCAAAATGTAACAAAAGACAAGCATACACATACAAGAACAGTAAGTACTTAGAGTAAATGAAAGAACCAGAACATAAAAGCTGCTTAGGAAAAATGGAGGTTGGCAGTCCCAGCACACCAAAGGATAAAAAAAAAGTTTAATCAAGACAAGGAAGTTGACACAGTAATTTAAAGGGCAGAAGACCACGAAAATCTGTGTCAGAAGCAGAAGAGAAGAGTCCCCGTTGCAGTTAAAACAATCACTCATGTGCAGCACAGAATCGAGATATCAATCCTAAATGAAAGAGAAATGCAGTGTGAAACACAATCACTGTCAGAAGAAAGGGAAATGATATGGAATCTTGAGGGTGAGAATTTACAGTTTGTAATACATTTCCCTTAAAGAAGGAACATGTAATTCTATGGGAAGCAGTCATTAAAAAAAGGGAAAGTGTGATAAAAATGTCTACCTCTAAACCATAAGAATGTACCAAGACATTCCGACGACCTGAAATTAAGATGAATCATGCTGAAGCATGCACTCTTAAAGGCCTCAGGGCAGGCAAGCTTGATCCCAAAGGAGGAACAACTTGAATTTGGTTTCAAGCTTCTACATGGCATAGTAATTGTACTTTTAGACAACTGAATAATGTCTTTAGAGTTTCTATATAGTAAACAAGGGAATAAAAGAAATGCTTAGTAATTTGCTTGTCTTTTGAGAAGATGTAGAAATGAAAAATAATGGAATAACTTTTTGATAAATATTGTTTAATGGAGATATCATAACAACCAAAGTAAATAAAACTCAAGTCATTACTCCTAAATCCACAAGAACTATACATATATTATAATAAACATGTATTTTTCTTATACAAAGGCATAAGATAGCAAATTAAAGAAATGTCAAACAAGATTTACTTATGAAAATTATCAATTTCTTCTACTAGGAGAAAAATACAATTGTGTATTACTTGCAAACTAATATATAAATATATGAAACAAGGTAGACTATATCGTTTCATTAAAATACTAAAATTGAACAATAAAAATGATTTATTTCAAAAACAGAAAGTCAGTAGGATACTATCTCAGGTAAATATACTATGAACACACGAAAACCATCTTTGTATAATCGCATGGATTATCACCTGGAATATCTGCAGAAAAGAAAAAGGAATAAATATAGATAGCATAGGCCAAATCTGAGAAGAAAGGCATATTGAGAGAAGCTCTTACTCCTCTTTGGTACCAATTTCTGTAAATGTGTGCATGCAATCACTGGTAAACCAAAGTACTCTATTACTGACACAGCTTCATGCTAGGAATGATAAATAACAACATTAATGGGCCATAGTCAATAAAAATAGTTTCCATCAATCAAACCTTTATGTACTACACGTGTTCAAGCACGTTATGTGCTAAACCAGGATAACATGAACAGAGTGACAAGTTTTGTCAACATTATGAGAAGGAAGACATTTTGATGAATTAATCAACTTAAAATATACTGGATATATTTGGCCAAACACAAAATAATGTAATTGAAAGGATGGCATAAACCCCATTTGTGTCCATTTTAAGAACAGGCCTGACTTTAAAAGGAAGTCACTAGTCCCGAAACTCAGTTACAAGTCACCAGCTCCAGGAACGGAACCTAAGTACAAGAAACAAGGTCACAGAACCCCCTCCCAAAGAACAGTCCAGAGATAACCACATGATTAGGAAAATGTCTTATCTTGGGATAGGCCATCTGTGCTGGGCAGCCTTATATGGTTTGGGTATCTCATTCTGTGGTTAAATGTTCATGCCACAGGAGTTCAATCCACTGACGACGTGGGTATGAACTCGTCAGAAACTGATGCATGTAACTTCCCCATTCTCTATAAATGAATTTTTAGATTACCTAATATTTCTACAGAAATCCCCTAGACCTACATAAAAGAGGCCTGCAAGTTCCTCTCCTGGTCACCATTTTGATGAATGGTAGAACCCTGCATGCAGGATTTCTTTAGAATAAATGCCCTTTGCTTTTGTATACTATTTGAGTCTGGGATGTCATTCTTTGGTGATTCCTAGATACAATGAGACAAAACGAAAAACATAAAATTGAAAATTTAATTTACGTTGGTAAGCTAGGACCAATTATTAGCAAAACAATTGGACAAGCTCACAAAGAAAACTTATTTGTCGGTGCCAGCACCAACACGGCACCGAGAATCAGGCGAAAGCCTGTGGGATGAAAGAAACACACACACACATACAGGTTATTGTGTCAAGCCAGGAGAGAAAGAGAGGAAGAGAGAGAGTCAGAGAGAGAGAGAGAGGAAGGAGGAAGAGGAAGACTGGAAGAGAGTCAGAGAGAGAGAGGAAGGAGGAAAAGGAAGAGCGGAAGAGAGTCCTGTAGCTTTATTCACTACTTATATACCCAAGTCTCCAGGTAGAAAATATCTGGGAAGCACAGTGGGAAAACTTCGGTAACAAAAGACCGACTATGAGACCTGAATTAATTAGGGAGAAATCCGAGAAGACCAGCCTAAATCTCAAGGACAAAGGCTGTGGAAGCAAAAGGCAGAAGTAAATTGACCACCACCCAGGTGTGGTCCAGGTGTGTCAGTTCCACATGCATCAGCCGGGCTCAGCAGAGGTCATGCACTGGAGACACCGGGTGTTTACTACTTGGTCTTTTCTTCCTGTGCCGTAAATACATGGGAGAGGCCTCTGTCCAACAATCCCATGACTTTATGGCAGTAATCTTAACTGTGGCCATACAGTTACAAAGCGGCCAGGCCCAAATCCAATATGGCTCACTACATATGTGCATGTATAAATAGTGGTCAGGGAAGGAGCACTTTTACTAGGCTGGAAGAATAGTGAAGAGAAAATGAGAGACTAGATGCACAGCAACTCTGAGGTTGGCTGAGGTTGGCATTTGAATACAAACACCCACGTGCTCTTTTGAAGTCCACTCTGATAACACAGGAATTTTTCTAGAACCACTAATTACACACACACACACACACACACACACACACACACACACACACTCACAAACATACACACACACACACACACACACACACATAAACTTTATCCATGGGGAAATTAAATTTGCACTAAGGACATTATAAATAAATTTCTACTAAAGATATTGAGACTCTAAAGTTGCCAATGCACCACAGTGCCTCCTGACTTATATATCCTCATTCATGGCTATTCATGCAAACCCCTGAGAGAAAGGAAGTCCTTCTCATTGGTTCTGAAAATAAAATCCTTGATGTGAAGCATCATCACATGGGGTTTGGTAGAGAAACAAATTTTTAGATCCTACTTATACTTACAGTATAGAGCATGCTACAGGTAGAACCCAGCTATCTGCATCTGAATGTGTTTTCCTAGTGGCTTTTGTTTTCATGGTAAAGAACCAAGCTTGTGTTTATCACATTGGTTTTAGAATTTTAAGCCATGTTTCCTTTGCACATTTAATATCATCTCTCCTTCCTCTCTTCTCTGTGTGTGTTTGCTTGTGTGTATGAGTCGGGGGGGGGGGTGGCAGTGTGTGTGAATGTGTGTAGTCTCTCTGTCCTCTGTCTCTGTCTGTCTGTCTGTCTGTCTGTCTCTCTCTCTCTCTCTCTTACACACACACACACACACACACACACACACACACACACACACACACACACACACACACACATACAACCAAATAAAGAAAACTGCTTCACTTGTTTTTTTAAATAAAAGTAGGTATAGAGAACCTATTATAATTAGCAAAAACTAAAGGAATAACAACAGCAAACAGCATTGTTATTTCAATAGATTTCTGCAGAGCTTGACCCAGATGCATGTAACTTCAATTCAAACCAAATTAGAATACATTAAAGGCAGGTTTATTGGGAAGATGATCTCGGGCAAATTCTCTGGTCCCAAGGATTGAGGCTAAGAGAGTCATCATGCAGGGTGGGGGTGGAAAGGAGGAGGAGGAGGAGGAGGAGGAGGAGGAGGAGGAGGAGGAGGAGGAGGAGGAAGAGAGAGACAGAGAGACAGAGAGAGAGAGAGAGAGAGAGAGAGAGAGAAAGGGAGAGAGAGAGAGAGAGAGAGAGAGAGAGAGAGAGAGAGAGAGAGAGAAAGAGAGAGAGAGAGAGAGAGAGAGAGAGAGAGAGAGAGAGAGAGAACTGTCTGGATCATATAGGGAGGAGCCTTTGGGGGAAGGGAAGCCCAAAGGTAAAAAGTTGGGGGCAGGGTATCCAGGTGGAGACTGAGGAAACTGGAGGCCAAATGTGCTTTGATATGTAAAATGTGCATCTAGTCCATTGTCCTTGGTCAAAAGCCAAACAGTAAGTATCAAAGTTCCAAAAGATGTCACCCTTAGGTTTAATAATAAGCATCTTATGGTTTTATGGTTCATTCACTCCTTGCAATGGATGAACCAATATTAATAATATTAATATTGACTAGAGTCATACTTTTTCTAGATTTTTATCTATTTATTCTTACTTTAATTATTTTGACATTTTAATTTAATTATCTTTTGTTTTTTTCTAATTTTTTCTCTTGCTTCTTTTCCCCTTACCCTTTTTCATCTTTCTGGCCATAGGGCCTTTCTTGTGCAACTGTACTGTGTTTCGGACAGTCAGCATGGCAGACTTAGATGAGCATTAACATAAGACCCAGCATTTACTCTTGGAACACATTTCCTTCTATAACAACATATACCGTCTACAGCTTCAGGTTACTGCTCAGTCTCTCTGTCTTTGTCTTGAGACTCTCCGAGGAATGAAGGAAATAATTTGAAAGCAGTTGGCTGGGAAGCATCAGCCAAAATCTACAGCATAACTCAAATGTAACGATTACCATTATTGTCAAAGTTTACAGTATTAAGGGTAATATTACAATTCTTGTACCCTTTAATACAAAGCCAGAAGCCACACACATTAATTAGTTCAATCTCTAGTAAAAGGCAATCAGCAGAATTAGGTTTGAATTTTCAAGCCCTCATTCAGGTAGAGTTCTTAATGGTATTTTATACTACAGACTAACTTGAATAATCATTGGCTTTTTTATAGCTCAAATAAAATATAAACGGATAAAATGTGTCTTCCATTTTCAAATTTGTCATAGTGAATGCCAGAAGGATATTAGTGTGGAATTTTCCACGGATAGATGCAGTATTG
Organism: Rattus rattus; assembly: GCF_011064425.1. Classification (NCBI taxonomy): domain Eukaryota; kingdom Metazoa; phylum Chordata; class Mammalia; order Rodentia; family Muridae; genus Rattus; species Rattus rattus. The sequence goes on from NC_046159.1 coordinate 41,103,966, forward strand.
AGCCAACAAGGTCTTCTTCCACATTTGTCAACACGTGAAAATATCACCTGTTTTTCAAGTGTAAGGTAAATAACATAAATATTGATTGAACCCCCCCGCCCCGATGTTACTCTGAAAGTGAAAAACACCAGAGAGTTTCTTATAAATAACTCAGAAAATCAAATCTACTTCTATAAGCACTGGTTTAATGCTTATCAATCTTTTATTTTTTTTTCCTCTCATTAGAGTCTGAAGTACCCTCTTTCTTTTTCTGCACATCACAAATTACAGTTTATTGCATAGAAAATGCTTCGGATTGCATAAATTTTTCAAAGTTTGGACTGTTTACTAATTTATCATCTGTGCAAGTGCACATTTTGGCATTCTCTGCAAACTCTTCTCTGTTGCACTTCCGGACATTGTTCAGACGGATCTACCAGCTCATCAGGAAGACATCTTAATGGCTCTAAACTTTAGAGTCTAAAGCCTGTTCCATCCAGCAGAATTTCATAAGAGGATAGAAGTCTCCATCTGCACTGTCCAGCATGGAAACTATCGGTGTTTGTTGCTACCGAGCACTTACACATGACTAAGAAAACTGAGGAACTGTGCTGGAAAGATGGGACAGCGGTTAAGAGCAGTGGCTGCTCTTGCAGAGAATCTGGTTCTGTCCCCACAACCCTCATGGTAGCTCAGAGTCATCTTTAACCCTAGAAGCCATGGGTGTCTGATATCCATTTCTGACCCCCATAGACATTAGGCATGTGCGTGGTACACCTACATACATGCAAAAAATGCTTATGAATATATAATAAAACTAAATTTTATATGGAACATCTATAACTTTGAGGACATAAGGATAGAGGCTAGCATGTTGCATGGTGCAGAACTCAGAGCTGTTTTACTCTGCTTTTTAAAACTTAAAGACTGTATAAAAATATAAACTGCCTTTCATTAAAGTGTGGTTACTGAATTCAGGAACCGTCTGTCTGTCGATCATCCATGCATGACAACTATATTTTGATCATAGATATTTTTTGAGAAATCATAATAGAAAAAAACCTTAAACTTTGGGTCAAATTTTCTGATTGTTTTAAATTGGAAAAAAAACAACTATAATGGAATTCTGATGTTTCTCAGTGTTTCTGTTCCTTAATTGTAGTCCTTCATTTCCTAACCACTATCATAATCTAGATTCCATTTTGTAATCTGCTGCAGACTGATGAGCACAAGATTTTATACATAGAAAACGTGCGTGTGTCTTCACAGACTGAAGTCCCACGAGGTGGGTACTTATGGTTTTATGTAGTTATGGTGATGTTTGGGTTCAGATCTCAGTAGGAGAGACTGCAGTGCATATTTTATATATCAAAGTAGCTCTGACTTCCTTCCCAGCACCTCTTAGTCTCTACCTGGTACACCCTTTCCCCAGCCCTGAACTTTCCAGCCCAGCAGCTGGGCTATCCTTCCTCCAGGTCCTCTTCCCTGTATAATCCAAGTGTTTTTGTCTTTCCTTTCTCTCTGTGTGGGTGCACCTTTCCTTTCTTTCTTTTCACCCTTCAGATGCCAACTCCCCTGGCCTTAACCCTTGGGGCCAGTGAACTCGCCCAAGAGTAGCTTCCCAATAAACCTGTCTTTAATCTAATCTAATCTGGTTTTTGGCTCATTTCACCAGTGGAAGAATAATCTATCAAGGGGTTGGGGATTTAGCTCAGCGGTAGAGCGCTTTCCTAGCAAGCGCAAGGCCCTGGGTTCGGTCCCCAGCTCCGAAGAAAAGAAAAAAAAAAAAAAAAAAGAATAGTCTATCAATATACTATTATCCTTAAGAATTCATCTTAGTACTAAATATCGCCTCCTTTTTGTAATAAGTAACTCAATTTGAAGCAGGAAGGTCTTAAAGACATCTTGCTCATGACCACTATGGCCAAATTGTTCAATTTTGTCACTGTGGGTCATTTTGCTTTACTGATACTCCATAGAGAATAAAAATCCTTTAAGCAAACACAGCCACCAAATGCTAAGAATTTGTTGTATTCCATGTTCTCTCTTGAACAAGTTTTCTGTGTCACCAGTTCATAGTAACTCTGAACACAGAAAGCTGTCTTTAACATCCTTATTTTCCAGAGGAGTTAACTGAAGTGGCCTAGGTGAAAAGCAGTTTGCTAGGCCAGAGAGAGAGTTCAGCCATTGAAAGCTATTTAAAGGTCCTGATTCAAATCCCAACACCCACAAAACAGCTCACTGCCATTTGCAAACCCACTTCTTGGGTATCTGATGCCCATGTCTTACCACTGCAGGCACAAGGCACATAAGTGGTACAATTACATAAATGTAGGCAAACGCTCATACACATTAAACAAGTAAGCTAAAAATAAATTTAAGAAAAGCAGAGGTTTGAGCCTATCACAGTGAACACCAACAATGTTTCTGGCACTGATGTCAGTCATTTTGCCATATTGCACTGACCAACACTGGGTGAGGAAGTCCATGCTGTCCAGTTGTGACCTCCTTTCCATCGTAAAATGTGCTTGACCCATTAAATGGTTGAGTTATGGACAACATTTTTAATATTTGAAAAGATACTTTGAGAGAAAACCGAGACAGGGAACAAATAGATGTTCAAAGACTGTCTCCTTTGCTGGCAGCAGTGCCCAAGGGGAAGCATGCTTCCAAAATGAGTCTCCAGCGAAGGGGCTGACACATCTTCAGAGGCCTAATTTATTCTGAATTGTTCTCAATTGCTTTCTATTTGAAAAGATGGCAATGCTCCCAGTGGTACCTAAACAGACTGTCTCATGGATGGTTTAGAAATATAGTCTATTGGATACGGAGTATTCAGCAGTGCAGAAGCGGCCATGATGAGGTGAACAGAAGCATGAATTAAATACAAGTTGTCAGATGTGCAACCTAAGTTTAATTTATGACTGTTCCTTTGTATTCTTTGCATGGTATTCTGAAAATAGTTCTAAACAGCGAATGGTATTTTTGTGTACTTGTTCTAGTTGAGAAAATGTTGGCATAAGGGATTTAAAATAACTCGACTAAGGTCAGACAAATGAGTGAAGGCACAAAGAGGAAAACCCAGTCGGTCCTCATGTACAGGTGACACTTCTTATGTTGGCAATCCTCCATTTGTAACAAAACAATTAAATATGGACAAGAAAGTCTGGCCTCAAGAGGCCTTGATTATAAAATGAACTGTAGTTTTTCTTCGCAAGGGGTTGTTCAAATAGAAAGGAAGAAAAGAAGAAAACATACATACACACCAAATATATGATAAAAGGATGATTATTAAAATAGCCGTCAGAAAGATGAGTCAGATTTGGATTACATTTACATGAGGTCATAAGCTTTAAAAAGTGAAGTGATTTGACATACATAAGAGAATTCTTCAATTTTCTGCAATTCTGACTTTTAACACTTCTTAAAATAGAAACAATTTTTATTTCTGATTGAAACATAGTGTGCATGGGAAAATATTAATTGGAAAAATGCATGGGTACCTGTCCTGGTTTAGAAAGAACTGCAAGCAACAGAACAAAACAAAAGCAAACAAATTAACAATCTTTGATTTAGTTTTCGTACATACCATTCTTGAAAGACCTTCTTTTTAATAAAATATAGATTTATTTTTTAATTATATCTATGTGTGTGCAGATATGTGTATGTCACTGTGGATGTACAGAAGACAGTGTCCGAACCGGTGGAATAAGAATTGCAGTCAGTGAGGACCTGCAGGCATGGGTGTTGGGAATTATTCCCAGGTCCTCTGCAAGAAGAATAAGCTTTCTTGACAGCCGAGCCATTTTTCCAACAACACCTTCTCTTACAATCTTTTTAAAATGATTCCAAAGTAATGTAAAGAGAATAAAATGCTAAAAGAATGAAAAAGTAGATATAACATCCCATAATAAAGGAAGAACATTTTGATGCATTGCACCACAGTTTTTTATTGGCAACCAATGGAAGTGTGTGAACGCTCAGTGAGTTAGACATTTGCTTGCTCTGATCTTTCTCTTGACCTTCCCAGAAAGACTCTACAACAGCCGATGCACAGCACATCCTAATAGAAGACAAACACTTCTGCACTTAACAAAGTTTAATCTGTCAGGTAAAGGCGTTGCAGAGTGATGTATTTTTTATCAGTAGTATGCATTTGCCCACAGCCGAGGAGCCATTAAATGACAGCTGCAGGGACAAGCTCTACAGAGAAGAATAAAGATAACTTCATATTGATCACTTGACTTTCTACATTCTCGGTGGCTGTTTAGGAAGTTTTAACACTATCACAGTTGGCTAAATCTATATGCAGGCAATATAATTAAGCCAGAAAAGTAAAAAAAAAAAAAAAACCACTCAGAAATTGAAAGAGAACCCTACAATGAAATAAGAGGTGATGGTAGGTGTATTTTCTTCATATAAACAAAATTCTGGAATTACAGATACCTCAAAAACATTGCAGTCAAAGACTCTAAAGTCATTTCTATTCCGGTTTCAAATGATAGTCCAGGAACCTTAGAGTGGATGTAAGAAATCAGTTCTGTTATGTCGGCATACTACTCAAAAACACCTTTTATTTCCTTTAAAAATTCTAGGACTGGTAATCTGATTATCCTTATTAGATGAATATGCAAATAATTTAGAATGTTCAGTAAAGCTATTTTGTAAATATTAGGGTAGAAATATCATTCCTTTTATGTAAAAAATGCAACCTGCATCTGAGGCTTCATGTGAGGTTTACATAGGTACAGGAAACGGAGGAGGAGGACAGAACACCTTTAGTCCTGTTGCGTAGGGCAGTGGACTGTACCCCCAGACAGAAAACCTGGTAAGGTTGAGCAGGTTTAGGAATCCTGGTTTTGAATTCTCGTGGGTATTGGTTGTGGCATGTCAGGTGAACACACCACATGTCTGGGAGCCAGCTGCCAGTCTGTGTAGGTCTGCATGCAGGGGTACAGCTGGCATGATAACTTGTACCTGGCTTGCTGAGCCAATGAGCTCCTAGGGCTCAGGATTAGCCAGAAAAACCAAAGTGTGACAACACTCCAAGGGGAAAGCTAGAGCAAGGCGAGCTGCCAGGCTGCTCTGGGCAGTTAGATACCAAGGTTGAGGCCACCAAGCTCGAAGTGGTTGCAGTCAACCTCCCTTCCACACCTGGCTGGTTGGCCCATGTCAAGGTCCAGGATAGATAACATTTCCTTGGAGTGTTACAGCTTAATAAGACAGGCATTCTCAGACAATCATTGGTGAAATAACTTGTGCTCTTCATTCCTTGTGGATAGGGCCTTATAAACTTTGGGAGTGGGTTGGGATCTATTGGCTTGTGAGACGTTAGGGATGCCTCATCTGCATGTGGAAGGACTTCAGGTGTACCTATGTGACTGATTGCCACAGTCCTCTAAATGGGATGTCGTGGTCACATGTTCCAGGACAGGACCCTGGTCTGGACTATATATAAGTGCTTACTGTTTTCAATTAGGAGAATTGTCAGGGTTCCTGAAACTGCTCGACCTTACCAGGTTTTCTGTCTGGTGGGAGAGTCTACTGCTCCACACAGTTGTTTCTCAAATATATATGTATCCCCAAACTGACACCAGGACACGTCATCTAAACTCATTTTCTCTATAGAACCCTCTTCCTGTATTTAATTTATTTCCTGGTTTTCTCCCATTCTCCTTTCCCACTGTTTCTTTTATTCCTCCCCGTGTCCTGCCCATCTTTCTCTCTGTGAGCCATCATGAAGTCTTTTAGGAAAATGAAAACGATCATAGCAACCAAATATCTTTTATAGTAGTTAGAAGGACCATCAAATAAATATTTTTCCAATAATGGCACTTACTGGGAAGAAAAGCTGATATTAACATACTTCATCTCCTAATAAGAAAAACTAAAAATCTAAAATACAGCCAGGTATATAGTAAAATATAAAGATATTGCCAATGAATGAAATCAACTTAACTCAAACAATGTGTGTAAAACATTTTTCTTTCCTCCATTTAAAATACCAATGAAGAATCCTCATGTCATTCAGTACACAAAGTATCTAACAGTATTTCATTTCAGCATAATAAACATGAACTTAACCATTAAAAAATACAGGTTATTGACCCCTCTCCAGGAAAAAAAAAACTTTACGTACCAGAGCAAGTGATAATATGTAGCTGAAAAAACTTACCCAGATTAGACACACACACACACACACACACACACACACACAGAGAAAGAGAGAAAGAGAGAGAGAGGAAGAGAGAGAGAGAGAGAGAGAGAGAGAGATAAAGATAAAGATAGTACTATATATACTTTCTGGACATTTCTTTCCTGGGACAAAGGAATTCACTCAAAGGTTAAAATAGATATAAAAGTATCCACTGTATCTTTTGATGAACTCACTGTTTCTTGCTATCTGGGCATTCACTGCCATGTCTAAGATCAAATGATGCCAATGGCCTTCTTATGTTGAGGGATGGTATAATCATGTATGTCATGGTTAGTATGACAGAAATCTCAGAAACATAGTTATATGATGATGCAAGATAAATGTCTTATCAACACTGAACACTAATCCTACTATACATTTCTGCCATATTCCTACAAGAATTGAAAAAGTACCTGAACAGCATTTTCAGATAATCCATTTCTATTGAATTTTATGCTGTGAAAGATAATACCAATACTTTAGTATAAATTTATATGTCAAATGGGTATGAATGTCTATTTATACCTGTGATTATTTTCATATCATGTAGGATCTTTGACTGGAGAGGCCTGTGAGGTTTAACTTAACACTCGAAGACTGTAGTGTACATGTGAGGGGGAAGAGGGGTTAAATTTAGGCAACTGTCCACAGGTATAGCTGCAAAGAAAGGAACATAAGCAAAGTCTACGGAAGCACATGGACTGTTATCAGAGCACTATTTATCTTGAAGCCCAAGCCACCATTTTATAATTATCTCACTTTTGAAAATGATTGTGAAAGACTAAAACAATTTTTGTAATATTTCTACTAAAATTTTAGCTGTAATATGATTATTTTTAACATGGTAGAACATTATACAATGAAACTAAACTAGAGGGTAGGACAACACACAAAATGAAAGAAAAAAATCAGAGCAGAATATTGGGTCAGCTTGTTTAAAGAGCACTGTATGAAAGAGGTGGCTTTGCAAGGAAATAGTTTAATTTCTTAGTAAGATATCTTAATTTTGATCATAGACATGATTCATAGCATCTCCTTTTTGATTGACAATGTACCTTCAATGTTGTTATAAAAGGACTCTTGCATTTCCTTTTAGTAACGTTGCTTGTAATATTGAAAAGAGCCTATAAAACTTTTATTCTCTTTTCAAAGCTGAATTACATGGAGTTTGACTTTCAGTATTCTTGTTGTTTACCTGTATATCCTCAAGAGTTTCCTAGGTTATTTTGCATAAATTTTAAGAGATTTTTCAGTAACTGTCAGCAGCAACCTACATACACTGCGTCTTTTGTTTTTGTTGTTGTTTATGGTACTGACAGTTGCTTTAGTACCTTGGTTACAGTAAAATAATTCTACAAGATTAGAATTGTGTTTTATGGATTGGAAAAGAGAGACACAAATAATTTTGGAAGGTGGCACAGCTAAGAAATGGCAGATGTGGACAAAGAGTCACAACCTTGAAAGCTATTTTAATCTATCTTTCCCACGCACTGACTTTGAGGCAATGCATTTTCCTTTTAGTAAATCAAACAAATGAACTAAAGTAATGATATGTAGAGTTTGGAAAGTTAACTGTTTAATATTGGATTAAAAATGACACACAAATCTCTGATATGGAAAAGGTAATTAAATGTTTTTAAATGTCTATATATTTTGTGCATACAGGTATGTGTGTCCACATGTATGGATATGTATGTCCACATATGTGTATATAAACTTAGGTATGCAGGTGCATCTCTCTCTCTCTCTCTCTCTCCTGTGTGTGTGTGTGTGTGTGTCTGTGTGTGTGTGTGTGTGTGTGTGTGTGTGTGTGTGTGTGTGTGTGTGTGTGTGTGTGTATGCATGTGTCTGGAGGAGGAGACTGACTGATACTAGTTGTCTTTTTTGGTTGTTCTCACCCCTCATAGTCTGAAGAAGGATTTCTCACTAGAACCCAGAGCTCCTTGACTTAGGTAGTCCAGTTAATCCAGCTAGTCAACTTGCTCTAAAGATCTTATCTCCATCCCAGTGGACTGTCTTATTTTCCCTGCATTTATGTGGGTGCTGGAGATCCAAATTATGATCCTCCCTTTCGTTCAACAAGAAATTAACTCTCTGAACTATGTCTCCAGCCCAAGAAGGTACTTTTTCAAGTTATATTACATACAAGTACAGAAATGTCCCAATGGAACCCATGGGTCTGCACAATTAGCATATACCAATGAGAGAAGGGAAGCAAAACACATAAAATTCACCTTCTTTGTTTATGCTTTTTGCTAATGGAACTCTTCAAAATTAAAAGGATTTGATCAAAATTCCAACCTAGTCTTGGAGGCAATAAACGAGTCATCTGATGATCCTTTGTAATTGTGACTCATAGCACTTTGTAATTATGTTTAAAAATTAACTTTGAATCTTGTATCTTACTTGGTCTTTCTCCTGAACACCCTTTTATTCATATCTTATGACCAGTTTTTTGAGGGTTATTTCAAGGTAGCCACTGTGTACGTACAGGTGCTTCAGTAAGTAATGTTCTTCTGATCTGTCCACTGAGATGATCAAAAGGCTCCAGCAGAAACTGACCATGATGCTGTGGACACCATTTTTTCAGGACAATCCAGAATTTCTCTTTAGCACCCTGACTTCTCTCTTGTTCATGTAGGAAATAACATTGCTCAATTCTACAAAGTGCCACATTCACCAAATCATCTTTAAATTTTAGCCAAACTAGTCTAATTTTCTACTTCCTTCTATGCCAGTATAGATAGAAAATAAGTGACATGCTCCACCTCCAGGTATCTATTTCAGTTATTAAATGCTTAGTAACATGGAGTCAAAGTATGTGGACAGGAAAACTTAATATCAGCAGTGAAACATTCTTAACTGAGAACTGAACTATTTTCTTTCTGGCCCTTACTACCATATTTAAGTGATTAAAAGTTCATTTCTTATTCATTGTAGTTGCACAGAAATAATCTTTGACAATAGCGATCACTATTTTTTTTTAATTTTCTATTTTTCATCTTTATTAACTTGGGTATTATTTACATGTCGACTGTTATTCTCTTTCCTGGTTTCCAGGCCAACATCCCCCTAACCCCTTACTCTCCCCTTCTCTATGGGTGTTCCCCTCCTCATCCTCCCCCCATTACCACCCTCCTCCCAACAATCACGTTCACTGGGTGTTCAGTCTTGGCAGGACCAAGGGCTTCCCCTTCCACTGGTGCTCTTACTACACTATTCATTGCTACCTATGAGGTTGGAGCCCAGGGTCAGTCCATGTATAGTCTTTGGGTAGTGGCATAGTCCCTGGGCTCTGAGTGGTTGGCATTGTTGTTCATATGGGGTCTCAAGCAATCACCATTAATAAAAACATCATTCTGCATGTCCGTAGCTCTCTGTCTACATATGGGTTAGGATATGGTGGAAGCTGGTGGAATTCACATGTTACTTTTGTGTGTTTGCTCCCCCTTTAGCAGTAGCAGCAGCAGCTTCCAAGAGCTTGTTAGAAATGCAAAATTGGGGTCCACCTAGGGTCTTCTAAATTTCTGGGGTTGGTGCCTAGGAGTCTGTGTTAACAAGCTCTCCAGGTGATTCCTAGGCACACCAGAGGTTGAGAAGCATGGAAACAGAGTTTTAATGAAGGCAATTAACATTAATTGGGAAAACACACCAGGGTGGAAGTATACTTCTCTGTGGGATACTACGTTTTTACTTTCTCTTATCTTCCTTTTAAGATTGAAACTAACTTGCAATGTTTAACAGAGTTTCCCTACTCATTTCCCCAGTCACGGAATGTACATGTAGATGTCGAACCTCACAGTCAACTAGCAAATAGGTCCCAGACTTTGATATGCACAGACATCTTAGGCTTTGAATATGCAGTTTTTTTTTTAACTTGGCAATGGAAATACCTTAAATACCTTAGGATATATATATACATATATATATACATATATATATATACATATATATAATTAGAATGTCTATAATTTTCAAGAGGCAGATGAAGATAATGGAATCAATTGCAATTTCTCATTTTTTATAGATAAAATTAAACCACTATAGTCACTTGACATATCCAGTCTAACCAAATAAGTCCATTAGAATCAAATTTTACTCAATATATTTGTATTTGAAAAGTGTAATTTTTGTTGATTCTAAGTTTTTCGAGTGTAAACATTTAGTAATAGCAATAAATAAGGTCCAACATTGTTGTTACATTTCTGTTTAAATATAAGTCCATGGCATGGAGTAGGTTGATCAAATACTTTCAAGTATCATTATATGTTATCCTAGTCATGAAAGATAACCTCTTCTTATGGTATGGTATATAAGGATCTCTCTCTCTCTCTCTCTCTCTCTTTCTCTCTCTCTCTCTTTCTGTCTCTCTCTCTTGCTGTTGCTGTTACTTTTTGCTATTTCTACCCTGGATTAAAAACAATATTGGAAGCTTTTCAGTGGGGGGGACTTATAAATAGCCAAAAAATCTGAGAATGAACAAATAAATTATTGAAAATTTATTACTAGAAACACAAAACTCTTTTTATACCCTTAGTAAAGAATGCATGCTTATATACAGGTTTTGAATATAAATTAAACCTATAAAGTAAACATTGCCCAACATTTTTATTATGCTTACCTTGATAGTATAGTGGATGATATTACAAGACTATAAATTTGCAAGCTATAAAATGAAGTATCTGCACTCAAGCATTCATAGAAAAAATGTAATAGTACATGTTTTAAAAAATTGGATTTGAAAATTTTCTTTTCTTAACTGTGATGAATTTTATGTCTTTATATATACATGAGAAGTGATTTATTAAATATGAGTTTTATTAATTAGAGTGTTATATTAAATATTGTAGGACTCCTTTAAGAAACACAAAATATTAATAGTAATGTGTATATCTTTAAAATATATAACAAAAGATTGAGTATCATTGTCTTAGTTAGGGTTTTATTTCTGTGAACAGATATGACAAAGTCAACATTTATAAGGACAAAAGGTAATTGGGGCTGGCTTACAAGTTCAGAGGTTCAGTCCATTATCATCAAGGCATGAACATGGCAATATCTAGGCAGGCATAGTGCAGGTAGAGCTGAGAGTTCTACATCTTCATCTGAAGGCTCCTAGCAGAATACTGATTTTCAGGCAGCTAGGATGAGGGTCTTAGAGCCTACACCCACAGTGACACACCTATTCCAACAAAGCCACAGGTACTCTAACAGGGCCATGCCTTCTAAAAGGGCAACTCCCTGGGTTGAGCATATACAAACCATCACAATCAGTAAATGGAGACATGGACTAACTCATGACGACTTCCACAGTTTAGCAATCCCAAAGCAAACTCTGTACTTGCAAGGTTTTTGATACTCATTGTTCCAGATGTGTCATGTGCTTCTGTGGTGAAGTTCTTCATGGAATATTAAGAGTCTTCGGGAATCCTAGCAACATGCCAATTTTGGTTAGAGAATAGCAGAACTTAGTTATATTTAATAGCACATTTAGTAGGCTGCAAGACCTACCTAGTTTTATTTCATAAAGGTAAGGTGGATGCAATGATAAATCATTCACATAGATACCCTGAGAAACAACCACCGCCCCCATATCCCTCTTCTTCCTCCTCGTTTTCTCCTCATCATCTTACTAATATTCCACCCTTTTCTTTCTTCTTTTCGCTCAACTCCAGTGATGACATTTCACCTAGAGAATCAATTAGTTCTTGGGATTCTCAAAATAATCTCTAGGGAAATATTTCATATATGAGTAATCTTTTGTTGCAAGGGACCATACATTCATTGTTTCTTAGTAGAAAGCCAAGAAGGAGATTGTCAGCAAGAACACAATTATTCCATATAAAAAATTTAGTAAAAGTAACTTGATGAACATCTTTGCCCATACTTTGTCTTGTAAGCTATCTTTACCCATGAAATACAGTGTGTGTGAGGTGATGGGTCACAGCTGATATTCTCATCAGTAAGAATGGGTTGAACATGCTTTCATATACTCATTTACCATTCATTTTCCAGTAGTTTTGTCTCTACTGGTTGCATTTGTGTGTTTTCTGTTCAATATATTTTTCTTGCTGAGTTAAAAATTACACATATATAATTATAAAAGATAAAAAATTATGTATTTATATATAATGTGTATAATAATAAAATTATATTAAAATAAAATAAATATATAATTTATATATGTATATATTAATCCAACCTGTATATACAATCTTTATTGTTTGAGCATGCTGTGAATATTTCTCCATTGTATCACCTTTCGATAAAATGTTATAAAATATTAAATAGAAGTGAAAGATCCCCGGAACGGGGAGACCCTCACTCAAGTCTCGGGATGACGCACCCTCCCCAAGAACTCACATAAGACCATCCTTGCTTTAATTTACACTAGGTTTATTGATAGGAACCAGTGAACTGGGGTTGAGACTCATATCCCAAGCCCGGGCAGAGGAGTTCAACCACAAGAAGCTGGGAGAAGAGGTATTTAAAGGAAGAAACACCACCTAAGGGGGTAGGGATGCCGTCATTGGAAAGTGTCGAGAACATCGGTGAAAAATCACAAAAAACTCCCTGTTTCTCAAGATTGTTTAACTTTTTGGTCCTCCAGTTCCTGGGAGAAGCTTCCTGTTTCTCAAGATTGTTCTTTAAGATTTTAATCTAACTTTATAGTCAGCTAGTTCCTGGGAGAGAGTTGCTGAACTGGCTGGTGTAATTCTTCTGGTCTAAACTTTTGTCTAGGGGGGCAACCTTAAACTTCTCCCTTTCAGAAGTAAAACTATTTTTAGATTCATATTCAAACTTTATTGTTTTTTGATGTGCCTTAACTCAAAAATCAAAACAGTCTTCCTTTTCTTCTTGTGTTTTGATATTAGGGTCTTACCATGGTTCCAGTCCCTCCTCAAACTCCATCATCTGACTGGGCCTCTTAAAATCTGGGATTACAGACACACAAGACTACACCAGCTAAATCATCTTCCTTCTTAGCATTTGTGTAGTTGTTCTCTTCTCTGGGCAATGTGTGGATCTTTTGACTGAAGCAGGCATTCATCACATTTCTTCTTTTCTTCAGTAGATCATTACTGTGTGAGGGTCCATATTATCCCTTGCCATTTTACCATTTCTAAATAAATATTGGCCCATTGATGGACTCTTTATTTTGCTATGCTGATCAATTTCCATTCCCCAGCATTTCTGCTGCACGTCTTACATGCTTATGACTTCATGTTAGTGTAGCTGGCATTTAACCAAGGATGTCATCTCCATAGTCTGTCACTTTAAACTCTCTCGGGTGATCTTACATATGCATTCCTTTATTGGTTCTTCAAATTTATATCTCTAACAATAGTCAGAAAATGTTACCCTTTCTTTATGTCTTGATTAGTTTTAGTAACTGTGCTTTCCCTTCTTTCAAAAGACAGTGGTTCCCTATATCCATAACAGTACCCTGCAACCCCAACCACAGAGAATCCAATACTCTTATAGGCATCTTTGAGTTCCTCCGTGCATGAGAACACACACACACACACACACACACACACACACACAGAGTAAAATAAAAAGTAAAACCAATTTTTTATGATTAAAATTGAGAACTCTTTGGAGACCTATTTTCTGGTTAGTCCTTTTGGATAAGGATGAAAATGTATCTTCTACAGCTGTTAGGTTTATTTGATTGTCGATTTCTCTTATTTCTTAATTGACTGTCTGGGTGAACTGTCTTCTGCTGAAAGTAGGGTGTTAAAACCCACAAATATTATTGAATTGTAGTTGATTTTGCGTCTGTGGTGTATAGCATCTATATACATTTGAGTGTTCCAAAACTGGGGTCATATACATTTAAAATTTCATTTCTACATGTAATCTTTACCTTTACCACCATATGATAACTTTCTTTATCTCTGAAGTCTATCTTATATAACATAAGTATGGCTAGTCATGCTCCCTTGTCTATTCCATTTGATTGGGATTTTTTTTTATTCCTTAATTTGCAGTCTATGCAGGTCTACAGGGGGAAACTGAAATGGATATTTATCTGCTATCATAGTTTTTTTTCCCTGTACTACTTGGTACTCATGCTGTCTACTTCTCTACTGTATAGAATATTTAGAAACAGAGAAAATGATAGCTAAAAGACTGTTCTGTCCCCACTAGCCAATCCATGGGGTTAGGATTCTTCCATGTCCAGTACTGACAGCTCTTGGCAGAATCATCACAGAACCATGTCTTTTATAACATACATGTAGCTTCATATCCTACTTAAGATTATTATTGCTATTAGGAAACTACATAATGAAATGCAAGCTGGAGAGGAAAGGGTTTCTTTGGCTTACACTCCTTGGTTTGGGTTTTATTGCTCTCAAGAGACTATTATAAGGGAAAACATTTAACGCTTATTTCAGAGTTTAGTCCATTGTAATCATCATGGGAAACATGGCCGCATGCAGGCAGACATGGTACTGGAGAAGGAACTGGAGACAGAGTTGAGAGTTCTACATTTTGACTCATAGGCCAAAGGAGAAGACTATGTTTCATACTGAGCATAGGAGCACAAGCATATACGACCTCAATGTCCACCTCCACAGTGACACATTTCCTCCAACGAGGCTGTACTTACTTCAACAAGGCCATACCTCCCAATAGTGCTATTTCCTGAGGCCAAACATTCAAGCACATGAGTCTATGGGAGCCATTCCTATCAAAACACCACACTCTCATATCATACTCCATCATTGACGAAAATTGAAATAGTAGTATAGGAACCTGGGTGGAAGAGATGATGCAGAGCCCATGGAGAGTGCTGCTTATTGCTTGCTTTCCTTGGCTTGCTCAGTCTGCCTTATTCTAGAACCCAGGACCACAAGCCCAGTGATGTCCCCAACCACATTGGCCTGGACCCTTATTAATCCCTAATTAAGAAAATGCTATACAGACTTGCTGATATCGTAATCTAATGAAGGCACTTTCTCAATGGGAGTTCCCTGCTCTCAGGTGCCTCCAGTCTGTCTCGTTTACCCAAAATTGGTCAACACAACTTGACAGACAGAATTTTTTAAAGAGAACCTTCTGTTATTTTGGTTTATCTCCATGATCTCAGAGTACTAAATATCACAAATTAAAAACTTAAGTCTCACAGTCTTTACCAATTCAAAATTTTAAAAGTTTAGCCTCTTTTAAAATTCAGTTCCTTTTAAAAATCCAAAATCTCTTTGAAAAATTCAAAGTTGCTTAAATATGGACTCCATTAAAATAAAAAAGTAAGTTAAATAATTTCTTACTTCAAGGGGGAGGAGCCAGTACACAATCTTAATCTGTACAAAGAAAAACCTTACTCCAGCAGTATACAAGATGGACTGCATCCATTGTCCCAGGAAGGCAAAGGTTTTACTTTTTGGATTCTCATCTCTTGTTCATCACAGCTGATTATTCAGATCCATCTGACCAAATTCCACAGACTTCACACAAATGGCCCAGTTCAGTCTTTTAGAAGAAAACATGCCCAATGTCTGAATTTTCTCACAATGTTCTGGATGCCTTCAAAGGGCCTTGGTCATATTTCAGGCTCTGTCCTCTGTAGCACACACAGCTCATCTTCTAAGCTCAGGGCACCACCACTTCTCCATTGCTGCAGTTGTCTGTTGTCCCATGGTACTGAAATCTTCACAATGCTGGGTCTTCTACTGCAACTGGGTTGCATGTTTACCAGTATCCTTTCCTGGGGATTCATGGAGCAAAGCATCAACTTTTCTCAAGCCCTTTAACTTTGTGGGCTTCCACTGTGACACAGGTGGAAGGCTCTGTCCTTGACTCTCACAGTGCCAAGTCTCAACCACTTTCCTCTTCATACTTGCAAAACCAGTACCATGTGGAACTCTATTGTATGTGAGAAAGGTTGTCTGCCAGCAGGAGGTACAACAATGGCTCCTGCTGAACACAGTTTCCATGTGCTGACTCTGAGGAAAAGCATCCCAGAGAATTGTGCCACAATGATTCTGGTCTCTTTTTAATGACTGCTGACTTTTCAGCCCCAAGATGGACAGCATCCATGTCCTAGGAAGGTAAAGGTTTTACTTTATGGATTCTCATCTCTCATTCATCGCAGTTGATTATTCAGATCCATCTGACTGACTTCCACAGACTTCACACAAATGGCCCAGTTCAGTCTTTTAGAAGAAAACTTTTCAAGAAAGGCTCCTTTGTCTGCGTTGGTTTCAACACTCTTTCCTTCTAAGGTCTGGCAGGACAGCTCACTGAGTTCTCAACACTCGATAGCTTTTCTATTCCAAAGTTCTAAAGCCCTCCCACAATCCTCCATTAAACTGCAACATGGTCAGGTTTATCATAGCAATACCCAACTCCTATTATCAATATCGGTGATTGTTAAGGTTGCTATAACTGTGATAAAACACCATGACCAAAAATCAAGCTGGAGAGGAAAGGGTTTATTCGGTTTACCCTTCTGCTAATCGAGGGGATTTAGAATGGGAATTCAAACAGCACAGGAACCTGGAGGCAGAAACTGATGCAAAGGCCATGCATGGATAAGTGCTGCTTACTGCCTTGTTATTCATAGTTTTCTCAGTGTGCTTATAGGACCTGAGATTCTCAATCCAGGAGTAGCCTCACTTTCAATGTGCTGGGCCAGCTCATAACAATCACTTATTAAAAACTGGTCTCAAACTTGCCTGAAACCCAATTTTATGCACTGGCTTAGGCATTTTGTCAATTGGTGTTCCCTCTTCTCAGATTATATGAGTATGTGTCATGCTGACATAAAATTAGCCAATACACCTTAGATGTTGTCAATTTCTATCATACATCCCCTCTGCTCACAACCTGCTGAAACCAACTGAAAGCAGCATAAAGGTCTATGCTGCTATGGGTTGCCTATTATTCAGTATACCCACAGCTCAGGAAAACCTAGTTTAAAGAGATTACTGACACGTTACCTTAGCCCTTTCCTTTTTTCTTCCCATTCTAATTCCAGTCTTTTCTCTTCCTCTTATTTCTTTTCTTCCTTCTTCTCCTTCTTCCTTTCTCTTTTCCATCTTCTTCCTTTCAGGCAACTGGCTGTTTTTGTTGCCATTTCTCTCTTGATAGTGTCTCAGGCTATGGTGTGGGCTCACTTGAAACTCACTCTGTAGCCCACACTAGATCCAAACTCATGACAATTCTCTTGCCTTAATCTTATAAGTATGGAATTAAAGAAAGTCATGAGCCAACCTACCTTGCTTCTGACATTTCTTTTCAAAGGGTCAAAAGGCTGCCTATTTTAAATTCCCTCAATCACTATGAATCTGATCGTTTGCACTTTATTTTTTTTTCCGGAGCTGGGGACCAAACCCAGGGCCTTGCGCTTCTTAGGCAAGCGCTCTACCACTGAGCTAAATCCCCAACCCCTCGTTTGCGCTTTATAAATGTTGCCTGGAGCCCACAGCTCTATTTCATAGCTGCCACTGAGCTGCTGCTGTCTTTGTCATTCCTGTGGAGTGACGCCATCGCCAGACTCCAAATTGTTTATTTGATCTAAGAAATCAGGGAGAAGGAGAACAGTCAAGTTTGCTCCCAAAATTTCCTTTCAATTGGCATAAAGATATAATTTCTTCTACTTCAGTCCTTGTACAGAAATGGATAACTGGTGAAATCAAATAAGATTTCCCCCATTGTCCTGGCCACTGGTGTTGAGAAAACTTGGCAATGGCCAGTCTGTCTTAGTTTTTAGTTTTATTTTCTTTAACCTGTTTGCAGTCATTCTTCAGAAAGCCCCCATCCTTGTTTTAGCATATTAGAACATTTATCTTTTAGAGAACTAAGTAGCAGCCAAATCTAATAGCAAAGCGAAGTCAAGCAGATGTGCTGGCCCATGGCTTTAATACCAGTGCTCAATGACACAGGCAAAAGTCCTTTGAAAAAAAGAAATTCCTTAGAGGAAGGGTTGGAAAATTTAATGACATAATCCAACTTTACTATTACGTTTTAAAATGCTCATTAAATATTCACAGCAAAACAGTAGCAATTAGAATAGATGAAATTTGGGAATCACACTAAAAAAACTAATTTATATTTTATCACTTTATACTAATATATTCTATGTTCTCCGGTTTAGTAGTCAATAGCAACATGTGATCATCAAAATTTAAAATTATTAAAATTAAATAAAATTACAGATAGATTATTCATATATACTAGCTGTATTTCAAGCCACATGTGGCTAGTGACTGTTGATTTGGGCAGAAAAGAGATTAAACAGTTCCATATGTAATTAAAAATGTGTAATTTCTATATTATATTATGACAAAGTGTATAAATAGACAAAATAGCTGTTTTGTATTTAAATGGAATTTAAATTGGTTAGATTTTTTTGTTTTCATCTTATAAAGGTAAATTTTTGACCATCAGGGAAATGCAAATCAAACAACTCTGAGATTCCACCTCACACCAGTCAGAATGGCTAAGAACAAAAACTCAGGTGACAGCAAATGCTGGCATGGATGTAGAAAAAGAGGAACACTCTTCCATTGTTGGTGGGATTGCAAGCTGGAACAACCACTCTGGAAATCAGTCTGGACGTTCTTCAGAAAATTAGACATACTTCTACCTGAGGACCCAGCTATACCACTCCTGGGCATATATAAAAATGATGCTCCAACGTATAACAAAGACACATCCTCCACTACATTCATAGCAGCCTTATTTATAATAGTCAGAAGCTGGAAAGAACCCAGATGTCTTTCAACAGAGGAATGGATACAGAAAAGTGTAGTAAATCTATACAATGGAGTACTACTCAGCTATTAAAAACAATGACTTCTTGAAATTCATAGGCAAGTGGATACAAGTAGAAAATATACTGAGCGAGGTAACTCAATCACAGACAAACAAACAAACAAACAACAACAACAAAACCCTGCACACATGGTATGCACTCACTGATAAGTGTATTTATCCCCCAAATACAATCCACAGCCCACATGAAGCTCAAGAAGAAAGATGACCAAAGTGTGGATGCTTCAGTCCTTCATAAAAGGGGGAACAAAAATATTCATAGGAAGAAATATGGAGTCAAAGTTTGGAGCAGAAACTGAAGGAATGGCCAGTCAGAGCCTGTACCATCTGGGATTCCAGCCCATATACATACACCACCAAACCCAGACAATATTGCTGATGCCAAGAAGTGCATGATCACAGGAGTCTGATACAGCTGTTTCCTGAGGAGCATGACAAATACAGAGTCGAATGCATGCAGCCAACCATTGAACTGAGAATGGGGTCCCACTGGAGGAGTTAGAAAAAGGATTGAAGGAGCTGAAGGGTCTTGCAACCCCATAAAAACAACAATTCCAACCAACCAGAACTCCCAGGGACTAAACCACTACTCAAAGACTATACATGGACAGACCCATGGCTTCAGCTGCATATGTAGCATAGGTGGCCTTGTTGGACACCAATGGGAGGAGAAGCCCTTGGTTCTGCCAAGGTTGGAACCCCCAGTATAGGGGAATGTCAGGGCGGGTAGGTGGGAAGGGGTGGATGGTTGGGTGGGGAAACATCCTCATAGAAGAAGAGGAAGGGGGGGATAAGACAGGGGATTTATGGACCAAAACCGGGAAAGGGGGATAACATTTGAAATATATCACCTCACCCCAAAAGATTGATTTAGTTAGGAATTTATTTTGGGTCTTATAAGGTAGGCTTGGCCATTATATAAATGAAGTTAAATAGTTTCTTACTTCAAGCTGGAGGAACCAGGACACCAGGACACAGGCACAATTTGAACAAAGCAAAACCACATTCCAGCAGAATACATAATTCAATGCCCAATGTCCAGATTTCCTCACAAGCTACTGGATTCCTTCAAAGGGCTAGATTCCTCAGTCATACTGGCCAGCCAGCCTGCTAACTCAGTGAAGCCCAGATCTAGTCAGAAACACTTTCTCAAAAAGTATGGTGGAAAGTGACAATAATTTATTCAAGTAAAACCTAACAAGCTCTTCATTTTCAAGTGATTTTTTCTTTGTTTTTGTTTATTACTTCTCTCCATCACTCTCATGTACCTACGGGATACCCTCCCATTACTTTTGTTCTAGGTAACACCAAGCGCATAGGAGTCATGTTGATAGCTACTGTTGCCTCATAATTCCATGCTGGTGAGGAAAATACTGGTGTCATCTTCTACGGTTTTGACATCCTCAAGTAAAATGGTCATGCATTGGATAGCCATGCAGGCTTCAACATTGTATGAGTTGCTTATGCCAACTCAACCTTCTCTATACTAATAAAAAATCATTTTGGACAAGCATTACCAACCTGAGTCTTGCATTCAGTTACAGGGCGTCAAAAAGTAGAGATGAGAATAAATAAGTGAAAGCAAGTGGAGATGGGAGCTTCCTGGGTTTTCCTTGAATTCCACCAACAAATTAAGTCATTCTGCTATTTGCTTTCTACCCTGTCATCCAATTTTACTCAGGTCCTTTTCCCCCCCAAAAAAAGAAATGATGGCTTTAGGGTATTTCTATCACTTGGTTCCTGTGCTGAGAAAGAACAAATTCAATTATAACATGGCTAGACCACAACACAAACAACCTTTGATAAGAAACTCACAAAAGAAGCCAGCGTATGACGGCCAACCCCCCAAAAAGAAGATCACCGTAAGCCAGTATTTTCCATGCCAATAATATCCGAAGTATGAAACGTAGCAGTGAAAGCAGCACTGAATAACAGACGGAGGCCTGTTGATTGTCTCTCTAGCAGAAATGGTAATAAATCAGAGATGTGGCCTTGTTACCAATTTGACCTCACCTAGAGGAAGTATTGGATTGGCTATTATAAAATTCCTTAAGGAAAAGAAAATAGATTTGGAAGAAAATACAGCTTAGGAAATATCAAGAAGGAGACTATTTCAGAGATTTAGTATGTGAAGAAGAAAGAGTAAGAAAATAGATCTTATTCTCATAGGAAAACAGTACACTTCATGATGATTTAATTAAGCAGTTAAAGTGGGAAAGGAGCTAGATTAATAAAATTGATTCTTAGATCATATTCACACTGGGACAAACCATGGCTTCTGAGAAAAGGGGGGATGCATTAGAGTATATTAAGAAAGATACAGGGTACTAACAAGATTTGGGCACAGTGGAGTTTACAAGATAACAGCCTTGCAACAATTTCAGCTGGAGGCAGTAATCATCACATCCATTTGATGAGAAACAATATCAATAATGTGTTTAAATAGCCATGAACCCCCCACTAAAAACAGATGTACCCCACAAGCATAATCTAATTCATATCCCTTCTCCCAAAGATTGCTTTATGAAATGATATAATCATTTGCAGTGGCACAAAAACTAGAAATTATTTTTCCAGGGAAATTGAGCTATATTCAAATATTCACTAATTCAAAGAGACTGAAACCAGTGGCAACAGAATGTCCTTTGTCAGCTGTTGTTTATTTAATTTCAGGTACTTAATTAGTGGTAGAGCTATTCTAGGTTGCAAACGACCTAGTTTTGAAGTGAACACCATGTTCCTGGAACATAGTAGGTACTCACTAACTGAGTTTAGTCAGTCACTGCACTGTTGTAGTAATACTCTCACTCCATATGTCCTACGAAACATTAGAGAGACAAAGGCAAGAACAGATGTGTTCCTTTAATAGCGCCTTAATTTCGAGATGCTTATCTACCAAGTTTCAGAACTATCTGGGCTCTCTCAAATTGTTAAAAAAAAATACACATACTGCTTAAAAGACATTGAATTTACATTTTGAAATTCTGCTTGATTAGAAAAAAATCCAAATTTGTAACTATCATGATCTTTGTTAACTCATTCTAAAAACCATTTTTTTTTGTGTTGACACTGGTATCATATTATCCATTACTTAGCATTGCCTGACCTCTTGCTATGCATATTGTATCATGATACACATATTAAAGGATTATAATACTGTCCACTTAATTGGGAAAAAACATTATAAAGTTTACTTGAAAAGTCTTTCTATAGCAAACTTCCTTTATTTATAATATATTTTAAATACCAAAGGACATTATTAAATAATAATTGTGTGTTTCCATTGTATTTGTGTGTGTGTGTCTGTCTGTCTGTCTGTCTGTCTGTATATGCGCATGTGTGCATGACATACATGTGAAGGTCAGAGTCATTCTCTCTTCCCACCATACAGCTTGTTGGTGGATCAACTCAGGTCGCCAACCTTAGTGGTCAATGCTTTGACCTGCTGAGTTCTCTTTATGACCCTCACTGTGTATTTCTAAATAGAAAAGGGTCTGATATTTACAAAAACTATATAGGTTGGCTTTTATGGTCTCTAATAATTATTTCATTGGATTCTGCAGATTTGACCTTTCTTTACAGAATAACAGAAGCAGAAGTTGTGAAGGATTCTTTGAAGATTTTTCTCACTGGATAACGAAGGTGAATATACTCATTTTCAAGATGCTCACAGATTCTGTGGAAATTGTTTGATTTTTTTGTCTTGATACAAAATGAAGCTATTTAGTTTAATTTATTACTAACTAGTTCATGAGAAATTTTTTATACTCTTTTTTATGAGAAATTTTTGAGTGATATGTTGCTTTAGATTTTCTCATAAATATTCACTACTATTCTCAATAACCTACTCAAATACTTTTCTGAGTCACTTTCTTAATATTAATAATACCTTATATAAATGCAAAGATAAGTTGCTTTAAATATTACCTTACATTAAAAGCAACAATATTATCACTGCTGTTAAACTCTTTTATGCGTTGGAAATAAAACTGTAATGTGTAATGTTTTGGGCTTTTCCCCCAAAAATTATATTATTACATCTTTTATAAACTTTTTGTCTTATGAATATATTAAAAATATTATGTTTTATGCCACTTTCTTACATATAATGTGATGTATCCCAATAGTTAATACTATAATGTTTCAGATATCTCTTTACTTTTGTTCTTATATTGTCAAGCTCTAAGAGGTTTTAAATAACTTATTTAACTTATATTGCTCACTTTCTATAAAATGTTTTTACTACCAAGGTCAAAATAGGCTCAAACCAGATGAAAAGTGTATATATATATGGGTGTAGATGACATCCTAAAGATATATATGTATGTATTTATGTATATATGTATGTATGTATGTACACATGTATGTAGGTATATGTAAACAGAGAGTAACATATACTGTGGCTAGAGCAAAATTTCTTATGTGAAATGTAGGCTTGTGACTAAATGACCTATAGTTTGATTTGGAATGGGACCCATAAAAAGCAAATATTCCAGAAGGTTTTGGTCATGGGATTATGGATCTGTGTCCCAAATAGAAAGCAGATGACAGGTCTTCTCTTTCAGTAGCAAATTATGTGTGGTTGCCAAAATTCATCAACTTGCTCATCTGACAAGATGAATAAATAATAACAGGAGGCACTTGTATATCTGATAACATGCTCCAGGTGAAATAGTTAACTTATGTTCTAGAACCTATGTAGACATAGAGATATTCGTCCAGTAAAATATTCTTCATTTATTTATCAAGTTCTTTTGTAGCTTATTACTTTTTTTGGCTGCCTTTTTGAAGCCTGAGTTATTCCTTTCAATAGGACACTTTGTCTTAAAAAGTAATTTTCTTCTTTTCTTCCATTCCTTGATTCCTTCCTTCTTTCTTTTGTTTGTTTGTTTTGAGTTTCAACAAATGAGGTATAAAACACAAGAGACACAAATTATTTATGAAAAATGCAGTATAGCAACCTTGACTCTAATTGCAGGTTATGTAAGCCTAGGACACAGGATTGTGAAGATTCTAGCTGAATCTAGCCTGATAGCATCCTTCTTTTGGTCTAGCTTTCATAGTACTATCAGGTCGTATGCAAGATTCCAAGGAAGAAAAGCAAGCTGTAGCTCTGTTTAGAGTTGTTGTGCCAGTTCAGGAAGCATTCACGAACCCCAATAGACCACCAAGGAGCTGATTCTGATACAAACACAAATGGTTTGAAAGTACATCTGAAACTACCAGACTAATCCTGATTGGATTACTCCCAAGGGAGTAACTCTGGAGTATGGGCCAGAGACAAGCTATGTGTTCCTTCCTAAAATTTGGGTGCAGTTTGGGTTCAGTTGTAGGCCAGGTTCTCAGGTCTTTTTTCATTTGAAATGGTGGCTGATCCCCAAATGGAGAAGGTTTGGCCTCTCAGTGCTGTGCTTATAAACCACAACAATGACCAGTATTGCAAACTATCTTTATAGGTGCAATAGTGACACTCATATCTGTCAAGTATGTATGTATATAAGTGTGTGTGTATGTATATGTGTGTGTATGTGTGTATGTGTATATATATGTATATGTGTGAGTATATGTGTGTGTATATATATAAGTGTGTGTATGTATGTGTGTATATATCTATCTATATCTATATCTATATCTATATCTATATCTATCTATATATATGTGTGTGTGTGTATGTGTGTGTATCTGTTATATATATAATATCTTCTAGAAATTATAGGGAACATACTCATGATACTATCTCACACACACAGACACGCACTCACATGCACATGCACATGCACATGCACAATCCCAGGTCAGTAATTACGTGTTGGTCCAATTCATTTTTTTGCACTCATCTTCCATGCAATATTCTACATTGTGTACTGCATATGAATTACATAGTGGCACATATCCTAGGTATATGCAAAAACTTGAGAATCTATTTTAAATGCATGGTAAAATGGGGAGCTGACTAGAGGTACTCAAATCCTTCCTTTCACTTAGATTCCATCTTGAAAACGTCTGTGCAGAATATGTGTTTCTGAAAGAAATTTGTTTCTTTAGTTGAAAGCTACAGGGAAGACTATTTAAAAAATATTTAAAAATAGATAACTGTTCTGGCAATAAAGCATACTGCCACTTTGGGGACGAAACTGGTGACTGTGGATATCTGAAGGAACAATCTGATAGAAGATGTGAGTAAAATTAGAAAATATCACTTCTTTAAAAGAGAAAAAAATAAAGTAGCTTAAGGTAAGGCCCACTGTAGTCATCTGTAGAACCAGCAGCAAGGTGAGTAAAAAGCAGGAAGTGTGACTTTAAATGGTTACTCTTATTAAAATTTAATTACCATTTTCTACATCTTGCTTCCTTCATTTAGGAAAGTTGACGTGAAGTTGCAAAGTTTTCTCACGAAGAAAGAGTTAGCCCCGTACTCATAACTTGCTTACTGGACACTTTTAAGGCACCCACATGATGCTCAACCTCCTCTATTAAAATGTGCAAAAAGCAGCGTTTTGTCTCAGACGATACTCAAATTAAATAGAATGTAAGATGAAACTTGAGAAGTGTGAACCTTTTCTATGATGACACAACAATCGTTAAGCTAAGCAACGATGTCTTATTCCCAGATGAGCTTAAATAATGACTTTGCCAAACCAAAAACAATATTTTTATCCCCAGGTAAGAGATTGTTTCTGTCTAATAATCACAAAATATTGCCATGGTAGTAATTGTTTTTCTGACATAAAAATGATTGAAAACAAGCCAATAAAATCTGTTGCTGAAAAAGGAAAACATTAAATTAGGCCCCAACTTTCAGTGAAATAGAACCATATGGTACATTTAATTATAAAGTTGAGGAGATATTTGAAGTTTTAATTTAAGTGTTTTACTTACAACATTAGCTCAACTCTTCTGCCCAGATGTTTAGCAGTAAGCTGCAGCACACAAAGAAAATTATCTCTGACAGAAAAAGGAGGAAAGAAACAAAGAAAGGAAGAAAGAAAGAAAGAGAGAAAAGAAGAAGGAAAGAAAGACGGACAACAATAAAAGGAAATGAGTTATGTACTTACTCTATTCAACTGACACTTCAACTTAAAATGTTCAACAAATAGAATTATTGCTCAGGAACTCTGGGCTCCCCTGCCCACATGTTAATTATATTGCTTGCTCTTTCTGCATTGCTTTGCCACTCACAAAAGGAGGTATAAATTTACCATGAATCTTGGAATGAGAACCTTGCTGATTGACATTTTGTATGTACGTTTATTTATTCATTCATTAGTCATGCACCAAATAGTCAGTGTCTATTGTGTGTGTCACCATTGGGCTAAACAGACTGATGCGCAAAATTGCCAAGATCTTTCATATTCTTGAAGCCTGGAGTTCAGGATACATGAACTAATTAGGCTCTGGCAAATCATCGTCACTAAGCATCACTTTTATCTACTTCATGGAATAATGTCAGATCTAAGTTGAACAGGAATACACGTGAAGAAATTGGTTTGTACAGTTCACAAAGGCTATCTGTATATGTTCCACATCTACCAATTTAACTAGCATTAGTAGAAGAGGGCTTATTTGGAAGGTAAGCTGTATGATCAAGTATGGACGGATTTTTCTTATGATTATCTCCTCTACCATACCGTGTAAAAGCAGCATTCTTATTTATTAGGGTGCTATATGTTATTGGAGATGATTTAAAGCATAGGGCAGAATGTGAGTGGCAAATAACCAAGTGCCACACCATCTTCATGTACAAAACTTAGTTAGATTCTGAGATTCACTCCAAGTCTTGAAACCAATATCCTGTGGACACTGAAGGACAACTATCACTACTTGGCAATTCCCACAGTATTTTCTGACATTCCTGCACTTCGTGGCTTGAAAGAAAGGGAGTCTTTAATCAATCACAGTCACCTGCTTCCTGGCAAAGGATTGCTGCACTCCTCAGCTTGAGCGTGGCAGGCATGAGCACAGAAGTTACCTTCTTGCCAGGACAATAGAGATTGATGAGTGAGAGGAGGCGGGAGGGTCCAGAATGTAGGACAAGCAATTGATGTGTCCCATGATCCATATGTCTCCCACTTGCGTGAATTGTGACAAGATGACTAGAGCTGGGAGAGAGCAGGAACAGCTGAGCAAACAAAGTAATCCAGATTACATTTGAGGTAATGGTGACAAGTTCTGGGAAGTCGCATCCATCATTTGAAGCAATGACTGTCTCCTCATACTGTGTTCACCTGAATCTGATGATGGAAAAAAATAAGTCTACTTTTCAATCCACTTGAGTAAAAGCCTCTTCAACAAGATGGCTTTATTGTTCTCTTATTACTCACTCTGTTTGTCCTAAATACTTATTCTTTCTCTTCTACCTTAACGTTTAGCATGATAAACCTGCCAGAAGGGACTGAGAAACCTATTCATTCTGTGGCCCGTCGAATGAATTATATTTGCTCCCAAATTCTGAAAGGTCCTTCAAAATGAACACAAGTAGACACAGAATATCTCTCACTAGGTTGCCAGCCAGCAGAAACCGTGTGTTTTATATGATCAACCTAGTGTGGCAACTGACTTCCAAAGAATTCCATCGGAGAAGTCACCTCACCCTGCCTTCTGAATTAGTACTGATTTTTCCTGCCTGCTTGCTTCCAACTTCTCCTTCTGGCTATTTGTCAGATACTCTGGTAATCTGGAGCGATTGCTGCAGTTACCCACCTACTGCTTCTTGCATGGTTTAACAACACTACGCGATTATTATTCACAGCAGCATCAATTAATTGATAAGACATTTGGTGATGATATTAAGGAAGTTGGAACCATTTCAGTTTCGATTGACACTACTCAAGACATTGGCATAACTGATGTTTGCTCAGACATAGAAGAGTATGGCAGGGAATCTGGGCAGGAATAATAGATAGCTAATTTGGACCCAGCTAATTAGAATAGCATCATAATTTGGATACGGAACAAGCTACTATTTACCTTTCTGTGGGTAGGAAATGTTTCTGAAGGAAAGCCACAAAGCAGTGCTTCTCAGCGGCATACGGAGCCACAGCACAGTCTGATATTAAGAGACTTGCCAGGTTTGAAAAGTATGTTCGCTATACCTATGTCTTACAGAAGCCAGAAAGTAAAGCTGTACAAAACTTATTGACTGGTGGAGAGGGATCTTATAGAACATACAGTGAGAAACCATTGTAGGTGGCATGTCGAGTGAGAAAAAAGAGTCAAGAAACCTTTTGAAAGTATAAATTAAATACACGGAAGAATATTTAAGTTATTCAAAAGAACAAACTTCTCTGAAGAATGGTAGCACCATATATTTCATATGTTTAAAAGTTTTGGTTACCATGGTCTTTGATGGCTGGTATAGCACTATTTCCTCTCCCAATTTTTTTTTAGTTACAGATAGTGCAAAGGTGAAGCGACAAAATTCTCTTGTTATGTTTATGTGCTTGTGTTACTATGCTGTTTTACAGTCAACCAAAGTTCTGTGGAGTGGGATGTGTGGTCAAGAAGCTCTGACAGCTCATTTCTTCCTTTTAAAGGTTTCTCAGGAATTAAATTCCAGGCACTATTGTTACATAAATGTCATTTTAAAGTCTAGTGGCACAAAGATTCACCATTACATGCTCATAATTTCTGTGTGTAGGGGATTTGGGCACCGTGCCCCTGGTATTGCTTGTCATTGTTATCTGTATGAAGGCTAGCTATTAAGGTCTGAATGTGAATTACCTCCAAAAGTCTCACATATTAGGACATTGACTCTGTAGATGATAGAGCTGTTAGGGAAGTTGTGCATCTTTTGTGGTAGAGCCTTTGGGATCATAAGCAGAGCAATTAGAGGAGATCAGAGTGGTCAGGTATTTGGTAGTAATATTCTGGGTAAGGGGCTTACAGCTTTAGCTATTTCCCTAATCTTTTGTGAGGCAAGCAAGTTACACCCATGATCTTTCTTTCAGGAGGAAGCTACCAATGCTACCGTGCCTTCTCTTCTACCACAGAGAGCTTGTACTGATCACTGAGCCAAAATAAATCATTCTATAGTTGTTATGATCAGGTATCTGGATACAATGACAAGAAGGGATACAAATCCAGGACCTCAGCTGAGATATTTCATGGGCTATTCAAGTAATTAGAGTATAAATAATGTGGAGTCATCTTACCAGGTGTTGCTGGTTCCTAAAGCAGGTTACTGTCATGGCTGCCAATAGAATTCTTGGCTAGACTCCCTACACATGACCTGTCCATAGGACAACTCAATATTAAATAGTTTAATTTCTTTATAGAATAATAACTGTGTTCTGAGAATGCCAGTAGAAAGTATAAAGCACTTATAAACACACGCAGAGCAAATAGATGGAACATCCCCTAATATATTGATAGGAAAGATGTTAACATCTTATGCAGTAGCAGATTTTGGGAAGTACTTTTGTTTCTGTCTTTGGAGAATAAAAGACTTCATCAATGATCAGTTCAAGAAATAATTGTGACATAAAAGGCTTATGTAACAACCTCTACTCCCACCCCTGCCCCACGAAAAGTAGCAGACTAGACAGAAAGTCACCAAAGAGAACTTTAAAATATTCTGCTAAGGATGCTGAAGTGTAGCTCTCTGCAATTGTCAGCTTCTGGCAGGGACAAGGTAGGAAAGGATTTGGTTTCCTTTATGGTGCTAGACACCAGGTGTTTGACCATGCTCTAATGATTATATAAGTCATACAAAAGAGATGTCTTTTCTTATTTTTCTCCTCCTCCTACTCTTCTTCCACCTCCTTCTCCTTTTTCTTTTTCATTTCTTGGCAGGGAGGATACAAAGGTGGGAGGGCAAACCTGGGATCACTGGGAAGTGAGGGTGATCAGAGTCCATTATGTAAAATTCCCAAATAATCAAAGAATATTATAGAAAGAAAAATGTAGAAATAATTATTGATAACTTGATGAAAAATACTTTTGGCTTTAAAATTATAATGGGGTGGTGGTTGAAGGTATTAGAACAGTTGGTAAAGGACTTGGTCACCAACCTAAGTATCTGAGTTTGGATCCCTAATATCTACTTAAAATGTTGGAGTGGTAATGCACATCTGTAATCCCAGTCTTATGGTTGTAGAGAGTGGAGAACATGTGCAGTATGATGATCATAGTCTAGACAACTGGTGAGCTCCAAATTCGTTGAGAAAGCTTGTCTCAAAATAGGGCAAAGGTCAAGTAACTTCTGGCCTCCCTACTCAGGCAAATACATTTGCACATAACCACCCATTCAGCACATGAATATGAATATAACACACACATAGACCCTCACACATACACACATACCAAGGATATATAAGTCCAGTGATAGGAAAACCATTAGCTTTGTAATGGTAAAAGTACATAAAGAACATTAGACACTATCCAGTAACAATAATAACCCTCTACTTCCCGAATTCTCAAGGTCTACATGGTGATTTTTATGGAATACTTTGAACTTCATAGGTTGGTGAAGTATGAGATCCCTTAGGCATGAAATGGAATAGCAATAAATCATTTCTTAATTGTCTTTCCAGGGAAAAGGTGAGCCCGAGATTGATAACCCTTTCTATATCACTTGTCTGCATAACCTGAGATAAATTAGTTAACTATTCTTTGCCCCTTTTTCTTTGTCTATAACTGGAGGCACAAAAATAGTAACTACTAAAGTTTTTTGGAACTCAAAAATAGGCATGAATGTGAAGTAATTTATATGGTACAATAACTAAGATACAATAAGTATTAAATAAATTTCACCTCTTGTTATTAACAAGGGTAGCTCAAGAAACTACATCTGTTTTAAAATTGAGCTATTAATAATTACTAGGCCCAAAGAAAGAATTTGGAGATATGGTATATTGGGGTTCATTTCATTCAGGAAGGATCTCTGGAGGAAAATATTTTATAGTATTTTTATGTAATAGTGATATGTGTAGTGGCAACAA
Source organism: Rattus rattus (assembly GCF_011064425.1). Classification (NCBI taxonomy): domain Eukaryota; kingdom Metazoa; phylum Chordata; class Mammalia; order Rodentia; family Muridae; genus Rattus; species Rattus rattus. The sequence continues at coordinate 41,134,866 of NC_046159.1, forward strand.
GCTAAGGTTCTCCCTCATCTATAGAGATCATCAAATGAGTCTCTTCTTAATACTCATATTTGTTTTGTTTTGTTGCATTTATCTCTGAAAGGCAAAAGGGCAGCATTTGGCTTCAAAGAGGGAAGAAATGAGACCCAGACAGCTTCAAGGAATCTCTTGGATTTATATCCTGCTTCACCCCCTGGAGTCCTTTCATAGGTTACAGATGGCAAAAGGAAGACACCCCTCACTCACTCACTCGTGCTCTACCAAAGCTATTGTTAGCCTTTCCTCCCTCTTTATGTTTACATTGTGGAAAAGGGAGTTGTTCGGTGATGACAAATATTATTAGAAAAATATTGAATGTCAGTAGGAATCGTTAGGTTGTGCCAACACAGAGACTCTGTAAGGGTGTTTATGGACTCCTGAATATCATGTTCTCTCCTATTCATTTATATCATTTTATGTCCCATTTCTTAGAACTATTTGAAGTATGACAGATAGGAAGCCATACTTTTAGATTAATAATAGCATCACTGAGTATCGGGACAAAAGCTTAAACAGATTTGAAAAGTTGAGTTCCCCCAAAAGAAAACAGAACAAGTGTAATGATCCAATCTCTCTTCTATAACTAAAAAACAAAATGGAAGAAAACATACTTCTAGACATTACCCTACACATAAAGTTCAGCTATATTTGCAAGTAACTTACAAGTACTTTTGCAATGGTTACTTTGTTTGTGTGTGTGTGTGTGTGTGTGTGTGTGTGTGTGTGTGTGTGTATTCATGTGTATTTAGTATGTTAATGATGATTACTAATCAGAATATAAGTTGAACTCTGACATAAACTAATAGGTTTATTCTGTTTACTTCTGTTTCCTGGTGTGGTTAACAGAACATACAAGTTGGAATCTATAACAGTACCACTAATACTTGACTACAGCAGAGGTTGGATGGTGATTCTCTTTGAAGAATTATAGAGAATGAAAGTAGCTGTCCTAAATTAGGGTTTCACTGTGGTGAACAGACACCATGGCCAAGGCAAGTCTTATAAAGGACAAAATTTAATTGGGGCTGGCTTATAGGTTCAGAGGTTCATCATCCATTATCATCGAGGCAGTAGCATAGCAGCATCTAGGCAGGCATGGTGCATGCCGAGATGAGAGTTCTACATCTTCATCTAAAGGCTGCTAGTGGAAGACTGGCTTCTAGGCAGCTAGGACTAAGGGCTTTAAGGAGTAAGGGCTTTAAGCCCACACCCAAAGTGACACGCCCACTCCAACAAAGCTACACCTACAAATAGTGCCGCTCCCTGGGCCAAGCATATACAAACCATCATAGTATCCTTTAGGCTATCTTTCTCTGTTTTTGACGGGTATTAGCAATGTTAAATTTAAACTTGACCTTGTAATTCTTTATATGATTCTATGATCTTGTGTAAATTCTCAATGAGTAGAGTTTTAAATTTGAAGACAAATTAAGTAAAAGAGATAATAATACAACATTTTCTTAATTTTTTGGCAAAAAGCACTATGCTTAGAAACAATCTACTTTCAGTAGTGGTATAAATGAAAAATAAAACACTGTCCAATTTTAGTAACTATCCAAAGTATGACTGGATCATGGATGGGACAGATGAGCGATGACAGCAGCCTGATAAAACAGAACCAGTGCCACATTGCACAGGACAAAATGCTAACGGACCTGTATTTCCTCCTGAATATTTTTATAGATATATACTTTTAAAGAAGAACTGTGCCTAGCTGGAATTTTTAAATGTAATTTATTTCCCTTGCTTCATGTTAAAACAGAAATGGAGCTGTCTGATCAAGTATGCTATTTCTGATGTTCTTGAGAGTCACGTATCTTGAATACAGCCAGAAACGAAGGAAAAATTGGCACATACGCCTACTTAGATATACTCATTCTTCTTTTTATCATATTCGTCGCTATTTCTATTGTCTGTCTGCAAAGAAACTAACTGCAATGAGGTTCTTGTTTTAAAACAGAAGGAATCTAAGCGCTGGCATTGTTACAACTGCTGGGAGCGGAAACACAATGACACTCAAAGTATGCTGGCTTTGGAAGTCGTCCTTGTACAGTAAGCAACCTGTCCCTGAGAGAATCAAATCACAATATGTCACTGAAAACCTTTGTTTTACTAAATCACCTTAGTTGAAAAAAATAATACAACCATTCAACTGTTTGAGGGGAAAAAGATGTAGAAATTACAAGAACAATCTATTTCTAAACCACTGCTTTGATGGAGAAGCTAAGCCTGTATATATACTCTTTTCCATACGACATCCCATCATGGCTTCTACAGCACATCCTAGTACTGTCTCATCAAAAGATGTGTAGACTTAAAGAGGTCTTTCTTCTTTATTGCCTCTAAATTCTAGTGGGGATTTCAAAAAGAAAGGGATTGTTGTATTCATATTTACTGCTGTGAGAGGCAGAGCCTTGTACTTAGCATGTGTTCAGAAGGATGGTAAATGGAAGAAAAATGCATGTATTTAGTGAAGTAATGCCAATATGATTCCATTTCACATGGTTTCTCTTGTTGATACTTTGTTCTTCTATGGGGCCATGGTGATACAAAAGCAGACACTTACAAAGTTCTTGCAAACATCATTATAAATGTGGAAAGAATTGAATGTACCTAAAATACCAATATATATATATATATATGCCATTGTAGTAATACTCTGTAACCTGACTTGAGAAATCCGCACTGAAAATGCTACATAATAAGGGGAACCAAAAAAGTAGGTTGTATATTGGTGTTACTTTTCTCGTGTTTGTCAGGGCAGGGTTGGGGGAAGGTGCTATTGAACCTGGAGCTTTCTGCATTCTGTGTCAGTACTGTACCCGTAAGGCATATCTTCACTCATTGCTTTATATTTTATTTTGAAGCAAAATCTTTCTAAGTTGTTTAAACTTGACTTGAATTCACTTAAAGTCCAGTGTTTGAAGTTAGATGTTTCTGTTTTAGCTTCCTGAATAGTTAAGGTGCAGCCTGTTCCACCAGATCCAGTATAACTCTCCCCAGCAACGTAACACTTAAAATTATCAACGAAATATATTTCTTCCTATCACAGTTTTAATTCTACTCTAGGTGAAACACACACACACACACACACACACACACACACACACACACGCGCGCGCACGCGCCCCTCAATGAAATTGTTTATCTTGTACTTTTGTATCATTAAAATTTTCTTGTTTTTCCTGACCTCTTTAAAGCTTGCTGTTTTAAAACTAAGTAGGATGCCAGGTAGATCTAGCAAGAAAGGGAGGAGAAGTGGGACAAGTTGAATAATTAATCAAACTAGTAATTAATCATACCACCGAGGGCAATGATTCTAAATTTGGCTGGAGAAATAAAATCACTGGCAGGAAGTAAGTGAGGAAGGGAGAAAGAAAAGAATAAGATAAGAGAATATATAGACAAGTGTATTGATAACTGGTTATATATGAGACCCACCAGGTAGGAACTGACAGTAGTAGTCTTTACATTAAATCTGTGGTCCTACTAATTTTTATCATTGGACAAGCTGGGAAGAATATTTAATGTAGGATAGGATTGATGGACAATTGCCAGTATAGGAAACTGGTCAAGAGTCATGAAGATCAGAGAATCACAGTATAAATCATCAGGTAAACCATGTGCCATACTGAAAAGCCAATAGCAGTTAGACAAGATTTTCCAGCAGGTTCCCCCATCACAGCTACAGGAAGGTGGCAAGAGACTGTGAGAGTTAGACAGCTCAAATAATTTCTTCTTAAAAAAATCACTAAGGTATGACATACCCTGTAATGTGAGGAAGACTGCAATGTAATTCCATCCTGATCAAGATAGTAACCATTTCAAGTAGCTCAGAATATTCTCTCTTGAATACCCAAGCAATGTTTAATATATTCAAACTCGTTTCAAAGTTAATGGGATCCATAGTGATGTTTTTCTTTTTCATTTCATCTACATATGATTTGTGTTCTTTCTAGATTCATCTTATTTGGAGAATGACAATTGAAAATATTTTCAAAGAGCTAACTTTGCCTGGGTTACTTTTATCTATTATGCATATATTGTCTACTTTATAGATTTATGCTTTTATATGGTTATTATTTTCTCTATTTCTACTATGTGCAAGTTTAAAATGCTGGTCTTGTCTGACTTTAATCAAAGGTCCCAGACTTTTAATGCTTCTTCATTTCAAATACATTCCATAGAAGCTATAAATTTCTCCCATGCATTCTTTTACATGCATTTTACATGACTTGATAAATAAAATTTATATTATAATTCAACTAAAACATTTTTGAGATTTTATAATGGTTTCTTCAACAAGTTATGGATTATTTCAAAGTGTATTGTTTACTTAACAAACACTGGAAAAGTTCTGATGAGTTTCTGCTATGAGTTTGACAAAATGACACATCATGTAAAAAATTTACAGTGCATGGTGTTTCTCAACAAACTTTTTCAGTTTATCAGCATTGATATAGTCACAAAAACATGATTTATTTTTCCAAAAATACCTATTAGTGATGGATAATAATATGTATTCTATAGTGTAGAAGAACTTTAATCCAGCAATATGGATGTTCTAGCAGGGGATCATATCTAAAGGTTTCCTAGGTCTATATGATTTGTCCAGCATGCAGAAATGTCCTGGATAACACTATGATCTGGCTAAAATAGAGACATGCCCTTAGTATACACCTTAGTACACAATGGAGGCAATGTTCATTTGTAAAAGGGAGTAGTCAAATTTAAAGTGACATCTAGTTGAGGGGTAGATATTATGATGAATCAGAAAAAGTGTGATGAAATAAGTCAGAGATAGGATACACCCAATCCACACAAGAACAGCTCGGGAATTCGAAGCTACTTAAGAGCAGCAAGAGAGAAAAGGTGTAATGAGTGGTGTGTATGGTATTTTACTGAGACAGTTTTACAGAGACAGGATGCAGAGAGAAGAAGATAAACCTGGGTGAAGACAGGGAAACCAAGAGAATGAGAAGGATCCTGAAGATTAGAACATATTGCCAAACATAGTATGAGGCCACGCAGAGTAATTCAGTCAGGAACCCAGAGAAGCCAGATTGAATCCGTCAGTTTGGATGATGGTTCATAGATCAAAAACTTCCAGGCATAGGCCTAGAGCTAGTTAGGACAGAGAAAGAAATGTTCTTGGCACATCCCAACTTGAGTTTAACACAACTTAGGTATGACTTCATCTCATAACTTCATCTGTATAAATAAGAGCATCATTTACACTATTATTGATGGATATAGTAACTCTATAAAAATCTATATAATCACCTTGTATATGTGACTCCTGTCTTCATGGATTTTGCCAATTATAGGCCAATGATATTACCAAAATCTTTATCACTATCACACACACACACACACACACACACACACACACACACACACAAAAAAAAAAAAAAAACCAACAACAGAGAAAACAACTTATGAACATAAGAGTTTATTTTGACTCATGGATTCGGATACATTAGTTCATAGTTGGATCAGAAGGAGGCAAACCACCATGAACTGGATTATGTGATATAGCAGGGCTGTTTAACTTGCAGTGAGCAGGAAATAGGTCATAAAGAAAGGCAGTATAGGGCTATGCTAAGGTATTTCATTCCAGGGCACACATTCAGTGACCTACTTTTTCCAGCTGGCCCCAACTCCAGATTTCCTTTCCTTTCTACATTACCATCATATTTTAATTCCATCCAGAGAGTAATACATTGATGAGAACAGACAACTTGGGATCCAATCACTTCTAAAAGCCATTCAAGCAGTTAGCAAGCCTTTAATGAATTCATAGCATAAAAAGACCGTACTGACCAGATACAGAGATCCTGTTACCATACTATAGGTTAACAAGCTCTATAAAGTATTTATACTGCATTAGTTATTACATGTAGTGTAGAGATTATTTAAAAATAGAGGGGCAGAATAGTTTAAGTTGTCTGTAATTGCTGTGCTATTGTATATGAAGGACTTGGTCACTGGTGGAGATTATGAGACCAAGAACCAACCACACCTACCAAACGGCAACCATATTTTTCATGTTATTCAAGTCTCATGAATCATTATAGATTTTTAAACTGTTTTATATTTTACTATGAAAGAGGAGTCATAATCAACTAATTTTTAGATTTTCTCTTTTATATCAGTTCTGTGTATTATAGTTTCATATATATTTATATCCTTTAGTTTATGTCTGTTTTCAAATATCTGAACTGCTTATTTTGTATCAAGAGTGTTTAAAATTCCCTTAGTGACTTTCAACACATCGTTATCAATGATATTTATCATGGGTTATAGTTATTGTCATAATTTCTCTCAGAAAGTTTATCATTAGATCTGTATGTTAAGCCATCTTTATCATTGTCGTTGAATTCTTTCTTCCTTTATATGTACTACAAACAATGCAATAGAAATTTCACATTAAAGTGGTAATAATGGTTCATTTTCCTTATCCTGGTTTTATTAGGTCTCTCTAATGTTATCAGATTAAATAAGATAATTAGTATACCATGTAGGTTTAGATTATTATACTTTTAATATGGGTTCCTAAATGCTTTAACTTTCCTTCTAGCTTACCACCCACCAGAGGGAGTGAAAAAGAAAAGTTAATAGAGCAAAGGAGGATGTGGACCTGTTTAGAAATAGTTCTTTGGAGCAAATCCAATCTGAGGTGTCAGGGAATCTGCAGTTTAATTTGCACAAATCAGCAATGGCAGCTTGATCCATTTGCAAACACCATTCATGAATCAGAAATAGCATGCTGATCTAGAAGGAATCACAAAGTTCTGCCAATCAGCCCAAGTTCATGGAAGTGGCAAGTAGCTGCCAGAACACCATCAGTTGTTCTTTGGTGGCATTTCTCTCTATGACGTCATGACAAACGACGATCTGCAAAGAATGGTAAGGGAAGCCAGTCCTATCATGCATTGCCAGCTAAGAACAGTACCAGCAAAGCCCAGTGATGATCAACAAAGAACGGTAAGGTGAACCAATACCTTATAGCTGCATCCACTGGCTGCTGGGTTATATTTATACTTTTTCCAAACATTACATGCTCTCTCAAGCATTCAATCTAGCAAAACATCATATGCCTCCTTTTTAGGTTACTTTCAGAAAAACACCACGTGTCTGTTCTCAGCAAAACATTCTTACACATGTCTGCTTCAGCATAAACATCCTCTGCTAAGAGAGTTTCAAGAAAACTATCACACGACATAAGTGAGTCTCCCAACAAACCAAAATTTTCCACTTCAACACAGGTATATAAAAGTTACAAGTATGTACAGTCTTTCATATATTGGAAAGACTTTATTAATGACTGAGTTTATTTACTAAAAGGTCTTCTGCATTTATAGAGATAAGCCTACATTTCCTTAGTTGGCCTTTTTATATGGTAACCTATATCAATATACAACCACTTGTATTCTTATATAAAACAGACATTTAATCTGTATAACTTTCTTAGTGTATTGGTACAATCAGTAGGTTAATATTACACTTGATGCTTTTGCCTTTCTTGTGGATGAGCTGTGAGTTAAGTCTGTGGCCAGGTGATTTGTAATCTATTGGTTATAACTAATCTGTTTCTTTGTATGGATGTGATAATGTGAATGTGCATTTGTAGAGCTATATGTGTTTGTTTGTGTGTGTCCAGGTTTATGCACTCTTGTGTTTGAAGGCCAGAAGTTGATGTAGGGTATCTTTCTGGATAGTTCTCCTCTTTACTATTTTAGATAAGGTTACTAACTGAAACTGAAACTTGCCAACTTGCCAATTCAGCCAGATACCACCTTCCCACTGAGATCACAGGCATGCATGACCACATTCAACTTTTATGTAGATGGAACAGTAAGGAACTGAATTCAGGTCTTCATGTTTGTGCAGAAAGCAATTGCAAGGTGAGACTGGTTATGTAGCAGATGTCTATAGAAAGAGCCCCGTAGAACTTAACTCAGGCCATCCATAGTACAGAGAAAACAAAGACTCGTAAACCAAATCCATAGTTGTTTTTCATTCCTTAGGTTTGTGGGTAAAAGCCAAGTATTCTATCTCATGTCCTCCAATTCTTTTTATTATAGAAAATCATTTATTTTATTTCCTTTACTATTGTATTTATTAGCATTTTTGTACTTATTCAACAAATCCCAAATTTTATATTGAATTTGTTGCAGCATCCTAAAAATTTGTTCTCTTCCGGCATACTAAGCAATACCAGCACATTACAGAAGTTCGACTTTTACTATGGTTGGAGTACAGGATGTCCCTCACAGGTACATGCATATTAATATGCTGTTTGAAGAATTGGCACTCAGGTAATGATGCTGCTTTAGTACATGAGACGTAGCTGACAGATATACAGCTACAGTGGGAGCTGAGATTGAAAGTTCTAGGAAAGATTCTGGCCTGAGCCTCTGGGGCCTAACAACTGCCACCATTTAACCGTAGGCATCATTCTTGCACTGCCACACCCAGAAACCCTTTCCACTATCGTGTTTTCCCTGATATCATGGACTGTCATTTTCTCTAAACCATGAACCACATAGTACCTTCCTCTCTTTATTGTTTCTGTCAATATTCTGTCAAAACAATGAGAAAGGTTACTCCAAACACCATTTACAGTCTCTCACCTTTATTATTCTTGCTACTTTTGACATATGTTTTCTGTCATCGCATTAGCAGTATCTGCTGCTATTTCATATAAGCAGTTGTCAGATAACACACTGCAGGATGCCTGTCTGCTTTAGTCAACAAAACTTATAAGAACATAAGAACATGGATGCTTGGCTTTACACACTTTCCCGTTAACACAGTGATAGAGACAGTGGAATAGAACCAATGAAAGGTTTGGACCATGAGAATTTCTTCCTCATGGGCAGGGTCTGCCCTGTAACATACGGCAGGGTTAGGGATGAATGGCAGAACTCTTCTTCTATAACCAAATTGGCAAATGCTAAGACTGGACAAATCTAAAAATATAAAGAAAACAACAACAATGAAAACCCAAATAAAAACGAATTCTTTCAAAGAAGGGTAGGAGAACTACACGACTGAGTAGAAAGCATATTAATAAATCACATTTAATATTTCTAAATCTTCAATAGCAGGCCAGTTAAGGACTAAAATCAAAACTTGCTTGTTTGAGTTGAGATCATATCCAAGTTATCAACATGTTCCACTTAAATGTAGTTTATTTCGATTCTTAACCAACAATTTTTGTTACCTATAGGTGGATTGTAATCATAAGGCCTAGATAATATTTTCATATGTAAAAGTAAAGCAGAATTTGGAACTGGGGAGCTGGTTCATTTTTTTATAGTGCTTTCCATGCAAGAATGTAGACCCTTATAGCTGGCATGTACCTTTATTTCCAATGCTCAGCAATGGGTAGACTGAGACAGATGCCGAAAACTTGATGGTCAACCAGTATAACAGTTTCAGTGAGCTCCAGGTTCAATGAGATGGCTTGCCTCACAAAGTAAGATGGTTATCAAAAGAGGAAGAAATCCAGTCTATCTCAGCTATCCATACACAGGATAGTGACAAATACATACAATCACATTCCACACACAAATGCCTATACCCACATGAGTGTGAACATATAACACAAACACACATAAACAGACACACACATTCATACACACACACACACACACACACACACAATGCCACCAATTCAAAAGAAATGAGGCACAAACTTGGAAATGTATAGAAGATTTATTTTTAGCTGGGTAGCGTGACTTCCCTAAAGTGTGATATTTGGATAAAAAAGACCATCATGTAGTAACAGATAATCATTTTGCTTAACTGCAGTTTACAACAAAAAATAGCCAAGGAGTATTCCCCTGATTCGACATATCAAAGTCTCACTCAAGTTAGAGGAAAAAAGATTCTCTAAGATTGAAATGTGCTAATTAACATAGTGCTCATTAATTACAGACTTCAAAAGGCTTCTACTTTCAAAGTTTAGCAGCACTGTGCATGACCTTAATGTGCCTTAATATGCATGTCTGTTCCTCACCTTGCCACTGGGAAAAACAAATTTTAACTCTGATCTGCTAAAAGTATTAAGTAATGGATCATTTTAAGTGGGTGCTTTCCTGGCCATATTTTCTTTTCCCCTTTGAGGTTGTGACAAGAAAACAACTGTCTCCAGTGATTTCTTTGGCTCTGGTGAATCACAGGTCTCTGAGCATCTGGAGCTTCACTGTTCTTACTGGTAAAGTCTTGGGGGTGGGGATGGGCCATGAAAAGAAGCAAAGTAGGGTAGGATTTACATTTGGAAGAACAGAAGATGACTTGATAAGAAACAGAGCATAAATGAAAGAAGGAAGAGAGCGCTCTCTAAAAGAGCTAGGCATCCTTTAATGACTGCAGCTTATTTATCTTCATAGATGGCCCGAAGGCAGTGTGAAGGACAGTGCTGGCTCTCCTTCAATATTCTACATCTCACTTAACAGAAAAGAAGACCCCCGATTTCATTTAGTGCAGTGTATAGGTGAGTATTGCTTACTAGATTAACTTTTCTTGCATCAATCCAGGACAAAGGCATATTCAGGACAATCCATAAGTGGCATTGGCTGTGGATCTGGGAGGTTTTAATCACTGTGAACTTTTCCTCTTCTTCCCTGTCTCTTGCATTAACCATGTGCATGGCAGTTGATGTGGAAAAAGCAGCTAAGAGAAAGAGAATACAGCCCATAAACCTACAAAACACAGGCTTTTCCATTGCTCAATCTCAAAGTCATTATCTGCCAACAGAACTGCTTTATGAGAAACAGGTCCTGAGAATAACACTGACTTTCTTGTGGCTGAGTTCATGCCTAGATATCACTGTAAACATGTGAACAATATAAATGATCAAAATTTTTTCAGAACGAATTTAAGCAATTTGCCCACAATTACACAGGTTAATTATGAAAACAAGATGGAAGAAGAAGCTTTCCTGGGTTTACCTCAGTGAGAGACTTGCAGTGGAAGAGGGAAACATGGGGAAGATCTCAAAGAACTATGTCAGATCCATATAGTGGGATGATGGGTAAAACAGAAATTACACATTTTGCTTTTCATGATATACAATGGCAAAGGTTTAGATGGCTTTTATTTACTTCTTGGTTATTAAACTATGGTTCATATTTTTAATCACATAAACATGCAAAGTACTCAGGACTGACAGGCTCCTTTTAAATATTGAATGCATGCCACTTGTTATAATAGATATAACAGTCATAACCAGAATCGCACATGTCAGGCTTCTAGGAGAAAGGCAATCAACTGTTTAATTTCAGGGTATGTTCTCTACAGTAGGTATCATAATATAGGCATAATTATAGTTTCATATTAGAAGATATAAAAGCCAATCCACCAATGACTTAGCAAATGACTAGTGCCCATATGTTGTAAATATTTGTGCAAAATGGCTCAGTAAGTAAGATGGATTATATCCCTTAGGAAACTTAAAAACATGAAGAAAAGAATGTGTTCTAAATTTTACAATGCAATAAACATATAGTATCTAATGTTTTATATACATTATCATATTCTTCTTAAGTTATTATGAGCATGATCAGAATGAACGTCCATAGTGTACATTGTGAGAAGACAGAATTAGTGATTATGGGATTTTGCTCTGTATCATTAAGGGCACTCATGAAGAGGGAGTTATCTTCCTAATAGAGGTTAAAAAATAAATTAGACACAGAAAAGACAGAGTAGGGATGAGGATAAGCAACATTGTAGCCCAAACAAGCAAGGAAGATGGGTACTTAGCAAGCACCTCAGAAATCTTCCCAAAATGTACCAGAAACTCTCAAAAAAAAGCAAAGAAGTATTTTCTTCTTTTAGAACAGTGCTAGGATTCTTATGACAATATAAATGTAAGCACATTCATCTTTTAGATAAAAGCAAACTAGCATATTTGAATAATGTGTAATGTCTTGGCAACTTGGAGGTGAGCTATATCACCAACAATAGACAAATAAAGATATACAGGCGAGTTTACAAAACAATTTTAGTCAAAAGCGATTTTGGAGCCTATTTTAAGGTTAAGAAGGTTTAGTGCACAGAATTTCAACAACCTCTTGAAAATAACCAAAAACCTGCAGGAAGAAACAAGAGAAGAGAACTATGGTTAATGCTCTTGAGATGGTCCGATCTTCTGTTAAGACAAAAACAGCGGGAATCATATAAAAAAGACGAAAAAGAACTTGCAGAAAGTCACAGGCTCTGATGAGTGAGGAGTAAATGACGCTTGTCCTGGCCACGGTGCTGCACACCTCTCAGGTCATCACACAAGGTGGAAATGAGGGTCCCCTCAATTCAAGACTGCCAGTCCCGGCTGCACAATAAGGCATCATTGTCATGAACGAATATTTAGGTAATATAATGCAAAGAGAAAAGGCAGCGAGAGAAATGCAGGTAGGGACACAAGGGAACTCTCTTTCCTATCTTGGTGTGTTCAGAGGATGCATATTCAGAGAACTTACTCCAGGTTTATTGTCTCAAATTAGGGATAAAAAATAATTCAGAAATAATTATTGTACAGGTGCAAGTTAACTTATAACAGTGTAGAAAGAGATAGAGAGGAAAAATGGAAAGGAAAATGAAAGAACAGAGTGAAGGAATGAGGAAGAAGGAGAGGAGGAGGAGGAGAAATATGAGGATGAGGAGGGGGAGGAAGAGGAGAAGGGATAAGGGGTAGGACAGGGAGGAGGAGAAGGAGGAGGAGGAGGAGAAGGAGGAGGGGGAGGGGAAGAGGAAGAGGAAGAGGAAGAAAAAGAAAAAGACAACGACTAAACAAGAGTCCCTTAAAAATGAACACCTAGCGACGGCTGTGAGAGAGCACAGCTTCTAAAATGTCACACAAAAAAATTTACTGCCTCCTTTGTCATAAACTGGCCATGCATGAGAGTAAAGACGGCTGTTTCTTTGAGATGCTGCTTGAAAAGCATTAGGCATAATCAGCCATGTTCTTGTGCCCTATATTTTCCTCATTATTTGTCATACGTGTGTACTTTTAAATCAGATTCATTTCATAGTGACCCAAATTTTCAAGGGAAATTTTCCTCCGCTTTTCTATAGGGCATTCAATACAAATGAGGAAATAGCTTCAGCATAAGCCGTGGATGTATTTGCTATCGGTCACATTTGTTCAGGAAAGCAAACACAAGCACAAGAACATACAGAAAGAAACTGCCTTTGTTCTACATTTCTCAGTGTGTCACTATGGGACTCTCAATAGGAGGAAGAAGGGGTATTGTCCTCACATAAACTGTCAAGGTCATGGTGAGGGAAAACACAACTACTTGAGAGCCCTGCCCTGGCCCATTCGTCTCTCCCCATGCTCCCCTGTTAGCCCTCTGGAAGGGAATTCTGAGAGGATGTTTCAGGTGCTAAAACTAAGGCTTTCATTTCTAAACCAAGCACAGAGGATTTTTCCTGGCCTGGTTGTGAATGCTTAATTTCTGGACACATCTGTCTCTCTTTAGGAGTTAACTCTTAGAAGTAACCTTTGAGAAGATGAAAGGGAAGCATGAAACATTTTCATTTTCTTGAAGAATTTAGTTTGGCTCCTCTCAAGAGACAATGGCACCTGGGAGTATCTGCTTCTCTTTAATCGAAAGCGACTTGTTTTATTTAAAAAATAAAAATAAAATATATGTGATACATTGTATATATGAGAAAACAAGGCAGCTTGTAAGCTGATATACAACACTAGCAGATTTTCTTTTAATTTGTGCCAATTACTTGACCAACAGAGTCTAAGCTTCCTGCCCACCCCCCAATACTGTTCAGCCCCCACCCATTTCTAAGTCTAATTATATTTGTCACTGGGCTATAAAACACTTGGATTTTCTCGTGTAAAACAGAGCAAGAAGAATAATTGCATATATAATCCCATAACAAAGGATGCTTTCTATAACGGAGCCTCTAAAATCAAGCCCTTTTCTAGAGTTTCACCTGCTTAAAATGGTAGTGATAATTACTGGAATAAGTTGATCTTTCTAATGATTAGTGGATTTAAATCAAACAACTTCCTCAGTCATAATACATTTGAATTATAATTTATTGTGCCTGTCTTGCATACTTTTAAGTACTTTGGGAAGACTTGGTGTTGTAGAATTATGCTACCCTAGCAAATCAGCTGCCATCTTTACTGATCACCTACCTATGCCGTCTGGCAGAAGACCATCAGAGGTGGGCCTGTAGGCTTTTGATAATCCCTCAGAAGGAGGGGGTAGGAAAGGTTGCCTGAGATTCCAGTTTTTTGTTCCAACAATTTATATGTACTTCTGTATAAAATTCTGCTCCAACTAGGTAGTCTGCTGTCTATGGAGTTTCTACAGAATATATGTGGGATGATGTCACAAGTGAGGCAGGTACAAGATAGAAGGAGGCCTGTCATTGGACGAGAAGGTGGGATGGGCAGGAGAAAAGTCTGAAGGAACAGGAGGAGACTGGAATGGAAAGAAGGAGAGACAGGAGAGGCAAGGAGAGAAGCCATGGCAGGACAATATGGTAGGTGATGTTAAGATTCCACGCTGTACCTTTACAGGTTGTTACAAATGTTTTTAAGGGATGGATGTATATTGGGCTTTGTATGTTTAGGTGGACAGTTATATCTTATCAATTGGGTCAAAGGTTATTGTGTTGTGTGGTTTTCCATGTGGAGAATTGAGTTTGGGAGAATGTGTGGCAGTAGAGTGGCCACAACGGAGTTGGGATGTGTGTTTCTGGCATGGAAACCTGCCTTAGGAACTAGATAGGTAGAGAGATTGCTGAAGACTCAGAGATCGGCCTTTGGCAGTGTGATGTGATATGGAGCAAAGCAGGTGAGGGGCTTTGCTTACTGAGTTTTAAAATATCTATCAGATATCATGGGGCACCGCGGTGCCGCACCTAGTGGGGATAAAAGACAACCATACTTTTTTATTTTTTACATTTTTACAACAACAAATATAGCTTGAGGAGGATGGGGTGGGTAATATAAGAGGTGCTCCATATATATGGCTATGGGGAAGCCATCATTCATGATTAATAATGTGGTTGTTTTACGTAACTCATATACCTAACAATAACACTTTGCCCAAGCTCTGTAGGAAGGCTCAATAAACTGAATAGTTCCCCATGGTGAACTATTGCTAGGTTTGTACTTTGGTTTGTAGCTAGTACTTTATAAGGGGTGGTAGGCCTTGTTTATATTTTGTCTGGGTAGGAATTTATTTTAGTACTTGGTAACAGCCCGTATTATGTCAAGGTTATGGCCATCATCCTATATATAGTTCCTCATGAATGTCATGAGGTAAAGAAGAGATTGCTGATTTCTAATTTCTTATTAGGTTATATTTCCTTGGGATAGATTATCAATCAGAGACATTTTGTTCTGTAGACTTATTTCATTACATAACTAGAACCATTATACTTGATTTGTGTTTCTCATCACTAGTATTGTTTCAATTGATATATGTTGGTACTACTTTTGGAAGGCAAAGTGCTGAGCTCCTTTGTAAAAAAGACTCCAGAACTGAAAAGGAACCACGTTATACCAATTTCCATGTGGAGAGGCTTTCTAGCTGTGATGGCAGCTACTGGGCTCAGGGGATGAATCTCATAAATGCATTTATTCAAAGATAATGAAAGGTGAAGAAGGAAAATACAAATGCACAAAGCTTAAAATGAGCCATCTTTCATGGTACTGGAATGAATGTATTGAGATGAAATCCAGTTTTGACACACATAAAGAGAACATAAGTATTATACAAGAGTGAATGCTAAGGAACCTCCAGAGAGCCATGTGTTACCCCAGTAACAATAAGCCCATATAGTGCTCAGAAGTTGGTTACTAAAAGCAATGACAATTAAAAGCAACTTAGAGTCCTTGGTAACATAAACAGAAGATAGAATAAGTGTGAAGTACTGTGCTATGCCATGTAATGAGAACCTAGTCTAAGGGTGATGAGAGTATAGCTAAAAGAATGTAGAAAGAAGGTAGAATGTAGAAAGAAGTTCTGCCACTATATAAAGATGTGATACTTTGAAAAAGCAGAAATTATCCCTAACACAACAAATAATAGCAATGAATTATAATAAAACCAATAAATTGTCCTGTACCATAGGAATAATAAATCAGAAAGCAAATGCATTTGGAGAATATCTTAGGGTTGAATACCAACTCACATAGGTAAAAGGAATTAGAAAATACATGTGCCAACTTCTCCACTTAACATTAACTCCGAAAAGAAATGACAATAACTGATAAAACTTAGAGCAAGGAAAAGAGGTATGAGGAGTGGCATTTTATAGAATTCCAGAGCTTCTACTCTCCAAGAAATGTTATTTCTTAATAGAGGAGGCAAAGCTATGAAGGAAAAGCCTGTCAGACACCACCTCAATCAACTGAGCAAAGTCAGTATTACCACTTACGGGGCACCTCAACATGTCGGAGCCTCCCAATATGAGTGGATAAAAAATCCTGGTACCAATTTCATGCCATTCCATGCAAAATGTCTAACTAGCGTCACGAGACTCTGGAATCATTGGATGAATCCAAATTATAGATATTCTTTAAAGCGACAAAATATCTTCACAGATATTTTTTAATTTAATTTTCTTGGATATTTTATGTATTTACATTTCAGATGTTATCCCCTTTCCCTCCTCACCCCTCCCCCATCTCTATGAGGATGCTCCCACTCCCATCCACCCACTCCCACCTCAACACCCTGGAATTCCCCTACATTAGAGAAATGAGCCTTTACAGGACTAAGGGTTTTTCTTCCTATTGATTCGGGACAATGCCATCCTTTGCTTCATATGCTGCTGGAGACAAGGGTCCCTCCATGTGTACTCATTGGTTGGTGGTTTAGTCCCTGGGAGCTCTGGTGGGGTCTGGTCGGTTGATATTGTTCTTCTTATGGGGTTGCAAACTCCTTCAGCTCCTTCAGTCCTTTATCTAACTCCTCCATTGGGGTCCCCATGCTCAGTCTAATGGTTAGCTCCAAGCCTCCTCATCTGTATCAGTAAGGTTCTAGCAGAGCCTCTCAGGAAACATCCATATCAGGCTCCTGTCAGCAAGTACTTTTTGGTATCAGCAATAGTGACTGGGTTTGGTGGCTGCATATGGGATGGATGCCCATGTGGGGCAGTCTCTGGATGACATTTTCTTCAGTCCCTGCACCACGCTTTGTCCCTGTATTTCCTCCTGTGAGTATTTTGTTCTCCCTTCTAAGAAGGACTGAAGCATCCACATTTTGGTCTTCCTTCTTCTTCAGTTTCATATGATCTGTGAATTTTCTTAAAGGTATTCCAAGCTTTTGGTCTAATATCCACTTATCAATGAGTGTATACCATGTGTGTTCTTTTGTGACAGGGTTACCTCACTCAGATTATATTTTCTAGTTCCATACATTTGCCTAAGATTTTCATGTAGTTATTGTTTTTAATAACTGCATAGTACTCTGTTATATAAATGTACCACATTTTCTGTATCCATTCCTCTTTTTAAGGCCATCTGGGTTCTTTCCAGCTTCTGGCTATGGTAAATAAGGGTGCTATGAACATAGTAGAGCATGTATCCTTGTTATATGTTAGAGCATCTTTTGGGTGTATGCCATGGAATGGAATACAGTGTTAAACAAAAAATTCTCAACTGAGGAATACCAAATGGTTCAGGAACACCTAGAGAAATGTTTGACATCCATAGTCATCAGGAAAATGTAAATAAAAACAACCCTGAGATTCCACCTCACACTAGTCAGAATGGCTAAGATCAAAAACTGAGGTGACAGCAGATGCTGGTGAGGATGTGGAGAAAGAGGAACACTCCTCCATTGTTGGTGGGATTGCAAGCTGGTCCAACCATTCTGGAAATCAGTCTGAAGGTTCCTCAGAAAATTGGACATAGTACTACCTGAGGACCCAGCTATACCACTTCACAAACATTTCAGTCAGAACAAAATGAAGAATATTTCAAATTGAAGAGGATTATAGAAGCATGATCACTGAGCATAGCTATGCCTAGAACAAGACTCAAAACGTAAAGGGCATTGCTAGGTAAACTGGTGAAATACGAATAAATATCTTCAGAAAATACTTTTGTATGTTTCTAGAATTTTTATTTTGAAAATTTGATACATTTTCTGCTAAACTAATAATCCATGAAATGATAATATCTGTGAAATGATAATACAAAACGATATAATTCTGACCATTATTAAAAATTAGTAAAAAATGGTGATCACAAAGGCCACCATACTGTCTACTGCTATATTAGTTCTGCAGAGAGAAACCTTCTATACAGAATGTGCACTTCTACCAGAGTTCTGACAATGAATATCTGTTAATCTGAGTCAAGTATGTCTCAAAACCAGACAGGCTGGCAGTGGGTGGAATATGCAGTTCAAATGATTCTTGTGGTTTAGGCACAGACATTATTTCATGTTCCACAAACATCTCTCCACAAAAAGCAAGCACTGCACTGGACAGAGTGTTGCTGGGAGGAACAGAACTCTTCAAAAGAGACGGACCTCAGAGAGGCTAATGCTGAGAAGGCGCCTTCATTTCTAAGCCTTGAAATACTTAGGTGAGAGATGGATGGGAGAGAATGCCAAACCCTCCTGGCTCTGCCTGGCCATAAGGAAGACAGATTTGACCCGAGAGAAGAGCAGAAAGACCATCAAATCCTTCTCTAGTTTCAGGGAGCATGTAATTCACAGAGGATGACCGGAATTGCTGGCTTTTTACCAACTGTGGAAAAGCAATCAGAGCAGAAAGGGATACTACTCTAAGTATTCATTACTTACCTATTATTTATCCATTATTTACTGAATGGCTCTTGCTTCCTACATACTAGGTCTGAGGGATATGGCAGTAAACAGAATTTACAACGGAAACAAAACATATGACTTCAATTTGCAAGAAGCAAATAAATCACACAGAGGTTCTGACCCAGAAGCTTCAGAATATGAATATGCACCCCTATCCACTTTTTTGAGACAGTACCTTACTTTGAAACTCATAGTAATCCTCCTCTATGAGTCTCCACAAATGCTGAGATTACAGTCACGATTCACTATGTCCTGTCAAACTAAGTACCTGGAGCAAGCATTTCCGGGCACTGAGTGCCACGACCTCCTCCAAGAGTCACTGACAGATATTACCTGTCATTTTGTAAAGACATTTGGTATTATCACATTCGGTCCTTACAGTATCCCCACAAATGGGGTTCTGTCATTTTGATTTTTTTATGTAACCCAAGACTTGTGGAGATTTATGTCCCCTTCTTGGTTTCATAGCTACAACGAGGCAGATTTTAAATGCTAAATTGCTTCACTCCAACAAAAAGCGGCCTCCCCCTCCCCTGAGCCTGATCCATTTATTCTGCTATAATGCAGAGCTATACATGAGGAACCCACCATGCAGACAGGCGCAGACAGGCTTCAGTTAACAGCAGGCCCCAATAGCTGAGTCATGACACCCATTTTCAATGTAAGAACCCAGTAACGTGCTGACTGTGTCTATTGACTGCTCAGCTGACATCAGGTACACATCAAATTCACTTATAGATACTCTCAAATAAGTGTGTCGTAGCAAAAATAAAAACTCTGAAGAGCTAGTGATGTACCTTAATTGGCAGGGCACAGTGTTTGCCTAACCTACATAAATCCCGAGTTCATTTCCTATACATAAAAACACATGTGGTGGTAACATATGTAACTCCAGCACTTCAAAAGGGGAAAATAGTATTATGAATTCAAACATCCCCAACTACATAGTGAGCTAGAGGCAAGTTTGTGTTGCATGAGATCACACACGCACACAAAGACACACACACACACACACACACAGACAAAGACAAACACACACACACAGACAAAGACACACACACACACACACGCACACACTCATACACAAACACACACACTCACACACAAACATACAAACACACACACACACACACACACACGCGCACGCGCGCGCACTCACACACACAGCAGCATGATGGTACACACCTTAAATCCAATCATTTAGGAGGTAAAGGCTCGAAGATTTCTTTGAATTCCAGTCAAGCATCGACTATACAGTGAGATCTTATCTCAACAATCTAAAAAAAGGGAAGAAATTAAAAAGAAAAGAGTTAGCCAAGGGTTTTGATATATGCCTTTAATCCTACCTTTACAGAGGCAGAGGCAGGCAGATATATGTGAATTTGAGGCTAACATGGTCTCCCTAGTGAGTTCAGGCAAGCCTGGATTATGTAGTAAAATAAAAACCTGTCTCAAAAGCAAACAAGCAACATATATACATATATGTATAAGTATATGTGTATGTATGAAGAATAAATAAACAAAATAAAACCACTTTTATTTGAGTAGTAGATGATATCAATATATTTTCAGATGATATATAAAATATTAATTTTTGATAGTAATCAACCTTATGTGTGATCTTCTATCCAAAAAATTCCATCCACTTTCCTTTTAAATAGTAAGGTGGATGTCCACAGCCACTACAGAAGCCCTTGAATTTCCTAGAAGGAAGAGTCTTAGAATAAAATTTGCACAGTGCATTCAGGCAAGCTGACTCTTAACACCTTCATGGAAACTGTCTCCACAGTCGATGCTACAAATGGTCTGAACACAGAAGATACTGATAGATTTTAATCACTATTCTTTACAATAGTGGTGGTAATATAGTTGTGACTGTCATAAGACATGGAAGGCCTGCCCCTCCAGTGGGTACAAAGTATGATATAACGGTGGTTGGTCAAGTCTCATTTATCCCAAGATTATTCAATGAAATTATTTCATAGTGAGGTTTCCAGTTACTAGTGAACAAAGAATAGCCCAGGCTGGAAGAATGAGGTACACACAGGGACAGCACTCATTACTTTGGGTCTCTATCTTTAAGCGAAACTCCATATAACACAGTGTCTCTCCTGTTTCCCCACCCACTTCCTTTATGTCAAAGAGCCATCCCATTTTATCTTCTGATGGATCAGAGTCCATACTTTTATAGAACATTGAAAAACATTCAAATTGATCTCTTTTTTTGCTTAGTGGTAATAGCCACAAGCTAAAAAATAATTTTCAAGAATTATAAAAACAATCTATATGTTGTTCTGGGACGTCTTAAGGAGACCACAGCTCTATGTTCTAAGTTTCATTTAAAATACATTCTCGTGGTGAAAAATTGGTTTGATCTTAGGTAGTCATCAACAAAACACATTATTTCTTGAGTCCTAAAATCATTTTCCACTAGAAAATTAAAAAAAAAAAAGGCTGTGGAGCCTCCTTAATACAGGCAACAGGGTTTCTGGAAATATTTTCAATTTAATAAATTTCGGTATAAATTTGAACTCTTCTGTTATAGATGCTGATACATTTTAGAAGGGAAGCTTTCTGTTAGAGAGTAAAGGAGGCCAGCAGTATGTCATTTCTCTGCCTTATTCTCCATATTACAATTATAGTAGCAACACAGTGCAACGCTTTTCCATTACATAATAGGTTAGGCATGTATGTACTTTGTGCTATGTGGCCACTAAGTTCTCCGACTGTGTCTTTCATCTGTCTATTCTTTTATCTATTCTTTCCTGGTTTTCTCAGCAGAAAGTTGAGATGAAGAGTTTGGGTGTCTCTTAACATCAAAGAGTTAATTCCTAAACCTCATAGTAGCTTTGGATACAAAGGCTAAATGACTCCTGGACAAACACTAATGTGAGTGTTTCTCAAAATTCTTCTTCAGTAACTCATGGCAACAGATGAGGAGGTTTTCCCATTTCAGTTTACAGAGACCTATATTCCCAGAGTTATGGATTACTTTTGCTTAGTGCAAATGGGTATTCTAATCTCTGATGACTTCTGCCTTTCATTTTCTTGTATTTCAGGAAGATGTGTAAAGATCTTCATGATAGGTACTATGAGGCTTCATATTTAGGGACCTATTCCTGAACTCAGTGACAGGCCAATTTGGTAGCGTTTGGCCACAGCACCATGATTCTAATGTTTGGTGGGTGAAAAAAAATTGCTGAAAATGCTGCGGGCAGCTAGAAAGAACAAAACAAACAAAACACCAATGTAATAAGACAGTTCTCAGATCTAGAATGGCAGTGCCTTCTCACTTCCGCATTCCTAAAGAAATGACTTCCATTTCACTCTAGAAAATGAAGCCATTAACACTGATTTTTCAAGCTAAAGTTTAGGGAGATCTGAGCCGCAGGAACCCATCACTACTTTGGAAGCTAATTCTGCTTTCTTCTTAACTCTCAGATACTAGTTATTTCCCAGGGAACATGAAACGTCTACCCTGTCATTTGTAATAATTTAGCCTTACCTAAAATATTTGAAAAGAACTTTATGACCATTTTAGCTCATTACTTCTCAATAGCCCTAGGGTAAATCAGCCTTGTAGTCATCAGGTAGATATTATTAGAGCTATTAATACCAATAATAGCAATAAGTTTAATGTTATTGTCATTTTGCAAAATGGCCCGCAACCTGAGGAACTGAAAATAATGTCAGTCAGACTATAGATTTAAAAAAATTCACTGACTAGAGAGTATCATAAGAAGCTGAGGGAATTTGGGGGTAGGGGGAAATTCCCTTTAACAATGTAGGATCCGTGTCTCGATCCCAAGCTGCCTTATTCCAAAATATATCACAGCTTAGAAACAAAAACTAGCCATAAGTTATAACAACCTCATATCACAAGTCCATTGCTGAGCATATGTAGCCAATAATGTGAATTAGTACAATAATTGGTTGCCAAATGAGGAGCCTTGAAAACACGTACACATACAACAGTTAAAGTCACATGGAACAAGTAGTTTATATCTATGAATATATACTCATATATACATGTAATAATAATTAGTAAAAAAAAGGGAGGAACATATGGGAAGGAGAAATGTTGTAATTAAATCATAATTTAAAAACTTAAAGAAGAAAAATTGTTTAAAAGCTAATTTTATAAATTGCTAAGTGACTATATTTAAACGACTGGCCCTGGCAGACCAATCTCTGTAGAAGTCTTTTCCTGTTAGATTAGCCATGGTTTACCTCCTCCACTCTTCTGACTCTTGGACTCTGCAAATTATTTCGCATTAGAACGTCCAAATATACTTCTTTGTTTTCATGACCTTCTTCACCGTAGGTAGCCCTATGACTTACTCCCTCATCGTAAGCACAACTGAGCTCCAGCATCGCCTTCCCTGTGTAGCTTCCACTGGCCCCATCAGCCTGTAGAGCTTCCATCACAAGCCTGTGACTGTTTAATTTCTCCCCCACAGGACTTGCTACTGCATGAAAAGATCTTTTTTAGTTTCCCTGTACTCATGAGCCCTGGAAAACTACCCGTGAGTTCCAAAAGAGCAGGGAGTTTCTCAGATTTGTTTACCATATTCAGGAAACATAGCAAAAGCGAGGTACTTCATCCGGGCGGTAGTTACTGCTGACAAGACTCATGAGATAGCCTCTCTTTGTCCGTAGTCTCACCAATATGCTTTTGAAATCATTCCTTATAACAACCATGTGAGAATGAGATTGGTACTATTACTGTCCCGATTTTGTTGAGGAGAGAATTAGCATGAAGGGAGATTAATTTCTTTTCGGGGAGGGGGGTCTAAGGTTATGTGATTGATGACAAATCCAGATAGTCTGATATTTCAACACGCAGATCTTACTGGTGCTGCTGTTTGGTGAGATTAATTGGTGTAGCAGCCTACCGTTACACCTCTGGAAGAAGTACATCCCTAAACTGATCTTGAGATTAAAAGATTTGCACCATTTCCGGTTTGTTCTCACTGTCAAATGCTTGTGAATCAAGAGATGAGTTCTCAGCGTACAGCGCCTCCTGCCATTTCTACCCCTCTCCCCCACCATCACAATGGAGTTTTTTAATCCCCTGGAAGCATCAGCTAAAACAGATGCTTTCTTATATAAGTTTCCTTGGTCATATTTTATCACAACAACAGAAAAAGTAACCAACTCAGTCTCTGTCTCGATAAATGTGTGGTGAATTTAAGAATTAAATAAAATATAGATACATACAAGTGAATGTTTATGTATAATACTTTGCATAGTTAATATCCATGTATTGCATTTCCGTAACTTAAGACTGGTTTGTACTGAAGTATCTACCTGAGAATTAACTTTCTCAGCCTCTCTCCTTACAGCAGTGAATGCTTAGTGAGCACATAAAAGGAACTAAAGAAAAAAAAATCTACCAAGGAAATAATATTAGCCTCAGAGCTGGCTGTGAAAGTTTATCACAGTTGAAAAGATATTCACAGGCTCCCAAGAGTCACTTGTGAAGTACAAACTAATGGCCCCAGGCAAATGTGAATCCATAGAAGAGAGTTTATATACTAAAAAATAAATATCTAAGAATAGCAAGCTTAATAACTAAACACTATTCAAACACAGTTTCTGAAGATCATTTGTGAATCTCTAAACACTTAGCAGAAAATATTTGTCATGCAGCCAATTCAGATGTCCAAAACCTAACAGCGAAAGAAAAAAAAAATAAGAAAAAAACATAAGCAACCATTTGGTAGGGAGAGTTTTTTTTTTCTAATAACTGGCTCACATGTAAATAATTTGCAAGATTGCTGAATAATTTTGGCCATTATATCTGAATCTGTGATGAGAAAAAAAAACTGTTAATTTCAGATTTGGCCTCATGCAGTTCTAACTTGTTAATATAAAACTATCAGAGATGATTTGCATTTAACTCTGATGTAAGGCTTTAGTTATTTACTTAGGTGGTTGGGTATGGCACAGTGTGAAATCATTTGTTCAGACTTATAGCTGTATGAACCATTTATACGCTATCGCTATCGTAGAGTATCTCTAGACCTCTATTGTGCAATTTATTCATTCAGATTCAAATGAGTGGAATTGCAATTTTCTGTGGGATTGGTTTGCGACACTGAACAATAACAGCTTAATTCTTGTAGTGTTTAATCAAAATTTCTTTTGAGAAAAGCATATCTATCAATAGATATTCCATACGCACAGACATAGATAGAATAGTGCATTAGATACTTTGGGAGATAAAATACTGTGAGTAAATGTGACTTAGAGAAGAGTTTATTTTAGTTTACAGTTACAAGGGTAAGTCCATAAGGTTGTGGGTTACACAGTAGCAGGCAGCAGGAGCAGAAGGATGAGGGATCAGAGTTTCAAGGGCATACACAAAGCAGAGACAGGGGGCTAAAACTGGGTAACATAAGCTCTCAACATCCACCTTCAGTGATGTTATTCTCTCCAAAAGACTCCACCTCCTAAAGGTATCTTAACCTTAGCAAGCAGCACTACTAACTGTGGACAAAGAATTCATTCAAACACCTGAGTCTAGGGATGTAAAATGTCTTTTATTTGGCAGGCAACCTTGTTATCTGGGAAGCTTACTGCTGAATAAGCTCACACTTCCTTACTCGTTCTGAACTCTAACGAGTTCAACTCCTGTTCTGACTCAAACTCCTCTCCAAGCTGACTGACTCAAGTTGTCTTTTCTTAGCTTCTGACTTAAACGCTCTGCTTGACTTCAAACTAACTCTGGCAATTTGCTTTACTCTTCAAGCTCCTTCTTAATTCTCTGGCTTCCACTCCCTCTGCTGACTTTCACTGAACTTTGTGAAATCACAAGCAAACTCAAGGGCCCTGCTTTGACTTCCAACTGACTGACTGATTCTTTCCAGTCCGTTGTAGTGAAACTTGGACGTATCTGGTTCTGACCCATTCTGTCAACTCTTCCTCTGATTGGTCACTTTGTCACCTTTAAACAAGGCTGCTTCCTTCTGTAGACTAATCTTACTTTCATTGTTTGAATTAAAAATGTGTACTATGGGCATGTCTGTATTCTGGGCAGAGGGTTTAAAGCGGTGTCAGTTCAGCCCAAATACACAGATCTAGAAGATGCCATGCCAGAGCAACCATGTTGCTGGATGAAAATTCTTCTACATATGGAGAATTTTTCTTTTCATTTTTACCTTTGTATTAAAAATAGATGATTTTTACTTAATATATTTTGATTACGATTGTCTCTTCCACAGCTCTTCTAAAACCCTCTCCACTTCCCCTCCTATCCAGTTCAAATCTTTTACTGCTTGTACTCTCTTTCTCTCTCTGCATTCAAAAACAAAGAAAAAAGAAAAAAAAAGAAAAGGAGAGAAAGTAAAACAAACATAAGACAAAACAAACAGTAAAACAAAAAGAAAACAACAGCAACAACAACAACAGCAACAACAAAACCCCACAAGAGATACACATAGACAAGCACATCCACTAGACATAACATTAAATTGGAAACGTAAACTAAAGACCTGTAGGGTAAGAAAAAAAATGAAAGAAAATATATAAAAATTTTAAAAACTCACAAAGCATTGTGTGACAAAAATACAGAAAACATAAAACATCTAAAAAGATACCATTGTCTTGGTTCTGTATTGGTCTTCTACTGCCTGGACTTAGGGCCAGGACTTAATATGTTTTGTATATCCACTGAGACTCCTTTGGAGAAAACTAACCCATTTGTTTTTTTTTTCCCAGTTCCTGTATTTTTTTTTTCATCTTTATTAAATTGGGTATTTCTTATTTACATTTCGATTGTTATTCCCTTTCCCGGTTTCCAGGCCAACATCCCCCTAACTCCTCCCCCTCCCCTTCTCTATGGGTGTTCCCCTCCCCATCCTCCCCCCATTACCGCCCTCCCCCCAACAATCACATAAATTCAGGGGGTTCAGTCTTGGCAGGACCAAGAGCTTCCCCTTCCACTGGTGCTCTTACTAGGATATTCATTGCTACCTATGAGGTTGGAGTCCAGGGTCGGTCCATGTATAGTCTTTGGGTAGTGGCTTAGTCCCTGGAAGCTCTAGTTGGTTGGCATTGTTATTCATAGGGGGTCTCAAGCCCCTTCAAGCTCTTTCAGTTCTTTCTAAGATTCCTTCAATGGGGATTCCATTCTCAGTTCAGTGGTTTAATGATGGCATTCGCCTATGTATTTGCTGTATTCTGGCTGTGTCTCTCCGGAGAAATCTACATCCGGTTCCTGTCGGCCTGCAACTTCTTTGCTTCATCCATCTTATCTAGTTTGGTGGCTGTATATGTATGGGCCACTTATGGGGCAGGTTCTGAATGGGTGTTCCTACTGTGTCTGTTCTAAACTTTGACTATTCCTTCCCAAGGGTATTCTTATTCCCTTTTAAAGAAGGGGTGAAGCATTCGCATTTTGGTCATCCTTCTTGAGCTTCATGTGTTCTGTGCATCTAGGGTAATTCGAGCATTTGGGCTAATATCCACTTATCAATGAGTGCATAACTTGTATGTTTTTCTGTGATTGGGTTACCTAACTCAGGATGATATTTTCCAGTTCCATCCATTTGCCTATAAATTTCATAAAGTCATTGTTTTTGATAGCTGAGTAAATATTCCATTGTGTAGATGTACCACATTTTCTGTATCCATTCTTCTGTTGAAGGGCATCTGGGTTCTTTCCATCTTCTGGCTATTAGGGCTGCTATGAACATAGTGGAGCATGTGTCTTTGTTATATGTTGGGGCATCTTTTGGGTATCTGCCCAAGAGAGGTATAGCTAGGTCCTCAGGTAGTTCAATGTCCAATTTTCTGAGGAACCTCCAGACTGATTTCCAGAATGGTTGTACCAGTCTGCAATCCCACCAACAATGGAGGAGTGTTCCTCTTTCTCCACATCCTTGCCAGCATTTGCTGTTACCTGAGGTTTTGGTCTTAGCCATTCTCACTGGTGTGAGGTGAAATCTCAGGGTTGTTTTGATTTGCATTTCCCTTATGACTAAAGATGTTGAACATTTCTTTAGGTGTTTCTCAGCCATTCAGCATTCCTCAGCTGTGAATTCTTTGTTTAGCTCTGAACCCCATTTTTATAGGGTTATTTGTCTCCCTGCGGTCTAACTTCTTGAGTTCTTTGTATATTTTGGATATAAGCCGTCTATCAGTTGTAGGATTGGAAAAGATCTTTTCCCAATTTGTCGGTTGCCGTTTTGTCCTAACAACAGTGTCCTTTGCCTCACAAAAGCTTTGCAGTTTTATCAGATCCCATTTGTCAATTCTTGAACTTAGAGCATAAGCCATTGGTGTTTTGTTCAGGAAATTTTCTCTATTGCCCATTTGTTAGAGATTCTTCCCCCTTTTTTCTTCTATTAGTTTTGAGTGTATCTGGTTTGATGTGGAGGTCCTTGATCCACTTGGACTTAAGCTTTGTACAGGGTGATATGCATGGATCGATCTGCATTCTTCTACATGTTGACCTCCAGTTGAACCAGCACCATTTGCTAAAAGTGCTATCTTTTTTCCATTGTATGGTTTTGGCTCCTTTGTCAAAAATCAAGTGACCATAGGTGTGTGGGTTCATTTCTGGGTCTTCAGTTCTGGTCTATCTGTCTGTCTCTGTATCAATACCATGCAGTTTTTTTTATCACTATTGCTCTGTAATACTGCTTGAGTTCAGCGATAGTGATTCCTCCAGAAGTCCTTTTATTGTTGAGTATTGTTTTAGCTATCCTGGGTTTTTTGTTATTCGAGATGAATTTGCAAATTGTTCTGTCTAACTCTTTGAAGAATTGGATTGGTATTTGATGGGGATTGCATTGAATCTGTAGATTGCTTTTTGGTAAAATGACCATTTTACTATATTAATCCTGCCAATCCATGAGCATGGGAGATCTTTCCATCTTCTCAGGTCTTCTTCAATTTCTTTCTTCAGAGACTTGAAGTTTTTATCATACAGATCTTTCACTTGCTTGGTTAAAGTCACACCGAGGTATTTTATATTATTTGGGACTATTATGAAGGGTGTTGTTTCCCTAATTTCTTTCTCAGCTTCTGTTTTTGTTTTGTTGAGACAGAGTTTCTTTGTGTAGCCTTGGCTGTCCTTCAACTCTGCAGAACAAGTTGTCCTCCACAGAGAGATCTGCCTGCCTTTGCTTCTTGAGTGCTGGGTTTAAAAGCATGTGCAACTACCACACAGGCAATAATTAATCTTTATTTGTGAGTATTTATTAATTGGAGATAGCTTCTCAGTTAAGGATGTAGGCTTGGGTATACCTCCCTGTTTAGTGATGGGACCCCATTTTGTGTTGACCTGTGCAGTCCCAGGCATACTTCCATCATCTCTGTGAGTTCAAAAGTGTGACAATGCTGCTGCATTTAGAGGACCTTATTTCCTTGGTGTCATACCTCCTGTTGCTCTCTTTCTCTTCTGATGCTTATTACATTCTTTCTGCCTCTTTGTCTATAGGGCTTCATGAGCCCTGAGGGGTGAGAGTAGACAGAAACATCGCACTTAGGATTGAGCATTCCAAGGTCTCTCATTATCTGCCCTTGCTCCAGCTGTGCGTCTCTATTGTTCTTCCCCTCTGCTGCCAGATGAAGTGTCTTT
Source organism: Rattus rattus (assembly GCF_011064425.1). Classification (NCBI taxonomy): domain Eukaryota; kingdom Metazoa; phylum Chordata; class Mammalia; order Rodentia; family Muridae; genus Rattus; species Rattus rattus. The sequence goes on from NC_046159.1 coordinate 41,164,311, forward strand.
GATGATGACTGAGCAAGACCCTGATCTATGTGTATAGCAGAATGTAGACAGAAATCATTTTGTTGCTGTGTTTCTTTAGCAGAATAGTAGTATTGTTTTTCCCATAGGTTCCTGCATTATAGTTCCAGGTTCTTGGCCAGGGGTGTAAATGGGTTCCATCTCCTGGAGTGAGACTTAAACCCAATTGAATATTGGTTGGTTATTTCCAGGAGATTTGTGACACTATTGTACCAGTGCATCTGACATGAAAGTCACCCTTACAAGTTGAAGGGTGTTACAGGATGTTTGATCATGGTGTAAACACTCTAGAGCGTGTTTGTGTTTTTTTCCTGTTTAAAAAAACAAACAAACAAACAAAAAACTGGTTGTGTGATCCAGGCTTAGCAGATTCCTTGAATCTCTCTTGCTGGAATACAGACATGCCCTTAGTACGCATCTTTCATCCCAAACAACGCAAGTACAGTTATTTTGTAGAAGGAAGCACCCATTTTTAAAACTGATGTCTACTTCCATGGCAGACAAACTGATGAATCAGAGAAAGATTTGATAGAAATAGAATAGAGAAGCAAAAAAAAAAAGAGGCTACCTAAGAGACAGCCACATAGGAGAGGGAAAAAAGGAAACAGTTGTACTGGGGGAATTTTACGAAAACCCATTGCTGAGAGACATAATGAGCTAGAGAAAGAGAAGGAGAATGAAAAGGAGCCAGAATATTAGAACATACTGCCAAATTCTGTATGAGGCTAAGGAAAGCAATTTAAGAGAGGCAGAAAGAGAAACAAATTGAAGAAGCCAGCTTGGAAAGTGGTTTTAGTCAGAAGAGCTGAGTTGAACCAACCAGCAAGAGTTCAGAAAGCACAAGAAAGGGTGAGCTTACCCAGAAGTAAGTCTCAGAGGCAGAAAACACTCTAGGCCCAGGTAAATTTACATAGAGGCTAGAAGCTTTCAGGATTAGGATGAGGTTACCAGACTGAGTCTGTAAGCCTCAGAGATTATCATTAACTTTGGAGAGTAAAAAATGCTTGACAGAAAAGTTTGTAACTGTCTTGGTGTTTACCTTTCTTGCTTCATAGTGTACAGAATATCTTCCAGTTCCATTAACAGTAATCAGTAGGGGTAAAGCCTACATATCAGCTCAAATTCCCTATGCTTAATGAGTTGTGTACGTGTTTTCTTCAGTAATAGGGCCTTATAACAGCCTTTAGAGTAGTTTGGGTTGTTTGGAATCTCCCATGGAGCCCCTTGGGCCAACAATTCCATTAGATGTAACCCATTCTCAGAAATAGAGATTTACTTTAGTGACATGAGATGTCCAATTGGGGATTCTTATCCTTTGCTATTTGGTGATTCCATTTAATCCACCTTCTCTCTTTCTCTGTCTCTCTGTCTCTCTCTCTCAAGCTTCTATTGATATTTCTTATTCAGTGCATCAGTGCATGAAAGATGTAAAGTTGCTCTGATATATGCATATATGCACACCTGTTTATCTATCTATCTATCTATCTATCTATCTATCTATCTATCTATCTATCCATTATATACCTATCATGATTATGACTTTTTCTTCCCATATAATTTTTAAATAAAATAGAATTGTGTATATAAACTGAAAGAGAAGCTCCTTCCAGTTATGGTTGATTAGCATTTCATGAAGAATATACCAGTTAAAATAAAATTCTTCCATTAAAGAAGGGAAAAGATATGAAAACATATAATTTCTCTGAGCAATATTTGTTTTGATTTGAATAGATCTGTAATTCAAACTCTAAGCTGCCACTGCTTTAGAGAAGAAAATGGTAAAAACATGGTAATTGTATAATTAACTAGTATCCGGTTCTGCTTCAACTAAAGCAGCATTATGAATAATCATCGTTCTCTTTCCTCAAGGTAGAACCAGAGATCCGGCCATCTTCTATTTTACAAATAGGCAGGTGTTGCTAAGGAAAGTCGATGACAAGTTTATCTACTATAACACAAACTTGTTCTTAGGCTTCTGAAAAAAATACAATAATATTGATGCTCATTAATTCACAGAGCATAAAGAGTTACTTGCTTAGAGTATACACACTATTTTTATTTGAATTCAAACTGTTCTCATTTTATTCGGCATACTTTCACATACTGTAAGCTGGTTTTACAACATGTGTATTTCCTATTCTACACACATTTTTTTATAATCAAAAATCTCATGAGAGGATTATTTCTATTATCCCATAATAAAGATATCAAGTGCATGGAAAATAAAATTTAAAAATCCAAAGTGTTCAAAGAATATAACAAGAGCTGTGGAAAATGAATTGGATGATGGGCTGCTTTGATTGAAAAGTCAGAGTTATTTTCTCAAAAACATGTAGAATGAGACAAGACTAAATACCCATGGGTCATTCTCTGTGATTCTATTTCACAGCCAATCAATGAAATTTATTCTGTATTAAATAAAAATACTGTAAGTTTTTGGCTATAGAAGCACAAATGTCTAATTACAAAATAATAGAAGAATTAGAAGAAAATAAAGAAAACTTTGAATGCTATGTTTCTCTAAATGTTTTGGTCCATTTTATCTATATCTAGAAACACATGTACAGTTACTCATGAATATATAAATTCATTCCTTAAGCAAATATTTGCATTGGGACTTTTGAGAAATTCTTATTATAATTCTGAAGACAGATTTCTTTAATTTGTATTATTCTTAGACAAGTAGATAGAAATAAATGAAGGTCGAAAAGAAAATTCCTGTTTTGTCTGATAGATATGGAAGCTGGTAGAAGAAATCCAGAAACACCTATGTAATAAGTTTTGCTGACTTCTGTAGAGAGTGATAAAGATCAATTATGGGCCTGACCTGCTCAACAAGTCTTGATAATTTAGAGAAACAGATAAATACAAATATATGCTACAGGTTCATGAGTCAGGAATCCAAATTGGGCAGAAGTGCTAATCCCAAAGATTGAAAAGATCTCAGAAAACTGTCATTTGAAATTATATAATATACAATATATAATATAGTATAATAATATAAGATATTCTTTTTTTTTACTTTTTTTTTAATTAACTTGAGTATTTCTTATATACATTACGAGTGTTATTCCCTTTCCCGGTTTCCGGGCAAACATCCCCCTAATCCTTCCCCCTCCCCTTCCTTATGGGTGTTCCCCTCCCCACCCTCCCCCCATTGCCGCCCTCCCCACAACAATCTAGTTCACTGGGGGTTCAGTCTTAGCAGGACCCAGGGCTTCCCCTTCCACTGGTGATCTTACTAGGATATTCATTGCTACCTCTGAGGTCAGAGTCCAGGGTCAGTCCATGTAGAGTCTTTAGGTAGTGGCTTAGTCCCTGGAAGCTCTGGTTGCTTGGCATTGTTGTACATATGGGGTCTCGAGCCCCTTCAAGCTCTTCCAGTTCTTTTTCTGATTCCTTCAACGGGGGTCCTATTCTCAGTTCAGTGGTTTGCTGCTGGCATTCGCCTCTGTATTTGCTGTATTCTGGCTGTGTCTCTCAGGAGCGATCTACATCCGGCTCCTGTCAGTCTGCACTTCTATGCTTCATCCATCTCATCTAATTGGGTGGCTGTATATGTATGGGCCACATGTGGGGCAGGCTCTGAATGGGTGTTCCTTCAGTCTCTGTTTTAATCTTTGCCTCTCTCTTCCCTGCCAAGGGTATTCTTGTTCCCCTTTTAAAGAAGGAGTGAAGCATTCACTTTTGATCATCCGTCTTGAGTTTCATTTGTTCTATGCATCTAGGGTAATTCAAGCATTTGGGCTAATAGCCACTTATCAATGAGTGCATACCATGTATGTCTTTCTGTGATTGGGTTACCTAACTCAGGATGATATTTTCCAGTTCCAACCATTTGCCTACGAATTTCATAAAGTCGTTGTTTTTGATAGCTGAGTAATATTCCATTGTGTAGATGTACCACATTTCTGTATCCATTCCTCTGTTGAAGGGCATCTGGGTTCTTTCCAGGTTCTGGCTATTATAAATAAGGCTGCGATGAACATAGGGGAGCACGTGTCTTTTTTATATGTTGGGGCATCTTTTGGGTATATGCCCAAGAGAGGTATAGCTGGATCCTCAGGCAGTTCAATGTCCAATTTTCTGAGGAACCTCCAGACTGATTTCCAGAATGGTTGTAGCAGTCTGCAACCCCACCAACAATGGAGGAGTGTTCCTCTTTCTCTGCATCCTCGCCAGCATCTGCTGTCACCTGAGTTTTTGATCTTAGCCATTCTCACTGGTGTGAGGTGAAATCTCAGGGTTGTTTTGATTTGCATTTCCCTTATGACTAAAGATGTTGAACATTTCTTTAGGTGTTTCTCAGCCATTCGGCATTCCTCAGCTGTGAATTGTTTGTTTAGCTCTGAACCCCATTTTTTAATAGGGTTATTTGTCTCTCTGCGGTCTAACTTCTTGAGTTCTTTGTATATTTTGGATATAAGCCCTCTATCTGTTGTAGGATTGGTGAATATCTTTTCCCAATCTGTTGGTTGCCGTTTTGTCCTAACCACAGTGTCCTTTGCCTTACAGAAGCTTTGCAGTTTTATCAGATCCCATTTGTCGATTCTTGATCTTAGAGCATAAGCCATTGGTGTTTTGTTCAGGAAATTTTTTCCAGTGCCCATGTGTTCCAGATGCTTCCCTACTTTTTCTTCTATTAGTTTGAGTGTGTCTGGTTTGATGTGGAGGTCCTTGATCCACTTGGACTTAAGCTTTGTACAGGGTGATAAGCATGGATCGATCTGCATTCTTCTACATGTTGACCTCCAGTTGAACCAGCACCATTTGCTAAAAGTGCTATCTTTTTTCCATTGTATGGTTTTGGCTCCTTTGTCAAAAATCAAGTGACCATAGGTGTGTGGGTTCATTTCTGGGTCTTCAATTCTGTTCCATTGGTCTATCTGTTTGTCTCTGAACCAATACCATGCAGTTTTTATCACTATTGCTCTGTAATACTGCTTGAGTTCAGGGATAGTGATTCCCCCTGAAGTCCTTTTATTGTTGAGGATAGTTTTAGCTATCCTGGATTTTTGGTTATTCCAGATGAATTTGCAAATTGTTCTGTCTAACTCTTTGAAGAATTGGGTTGGTATTTTGAGGGGGATTGCATTGAATCTGTAGATTGCTTTTGGTAAAATGACCATTTTTACTATATTAATCCTGCCAATCCATGAGTATGGGAGATCTTTCCATCTTCTGAGGTCTTCTTCAATTTCTTTCTTCAGTGTCTTGAAGTTCTTATTGTACAGATCTTTTACTTGCTTGGTTAAAGTCACACCGAGGTACTTTATGTTACTTGGGTCTATTATGAAGGGTGTCGTTTCCTTAATTTCTTTCTCGGCTTGTTTCTCTTTTGTGTAGAGGAAGGCTAGTGATTTATTTGAGTTAATTTTTTACCCAGCCACTTTGCTGAACGTGTTTATCAGCTTTAGTAGTTCTCTGGTGGAACTTTTTGGATCATTTAAATATACTATCATATCATCTGCAAATAGTGATATTTTGACTTCTTCTTTTCCGATCTGTATCCCTTGACCTCCTTTTTGTTGTCTGATTGCTCTGGCTAGAACTCCAAGAACTATATTGAATAAGTAGGGAGAGAGGGGCAGCCTTGTCTAGTCCCTGATTTTAGTGGGATTGCTTCAAGTTTCTCTCCATTTAGTTTAATGTTAGCAACTGGTTTGCTGTATATGGCTTTTACTATGTTTAGGTATGGGCCTTGAATTCCTATTCTTTCCAGGACTTTTATCATGAAGGGGTGTTGAATTTTGTCAAATGCTTTCTCAGCATCTAATGAAATGATCATGTGGTTTTGTTCTTTCAGTTTGTTTATATAATGGATCACGTTGATGGTTTTTCTCAGATATTAAACCATCCCTGCATGCCTGGGATGAAGCCTACTTGATCATGGTGGATGATTGTTTTGATGTGCTCTTGGATTCGGTTTGCCAGAATTTTATTGAGTATTTTTGCGTTGATATTCATAAGGGAAATTGGTCTGAAGTTCTCTTTCTTTGTTGGGTCGTTGTGTGGTTTAGGTATAAGAGTAATTGTGGCTTCATAGAAGGAATTCGGTAGTGCTCCATCTGTTTCAATTTTGTGGAATAGTTTGGATAATATTGGTATGAGGTCTTCTATGAAGGTCTGATAGAATTCTGCACTAAACCCGTCTGGACCTGGGCTCTTTTTGGTTGGCAGACCTTTAATGACTGCTTCTATTTCCTTAGGAGTTATGGGGTTGTTTATCTGGTTTATCTGTTCCTGATTTAACTTCGGTACCTGGTATCTGTCTAGGAAATTGTCCATTTCCTGCAGATTTTCAAGTTTTGTTGAATATAGGATAAGATATTCTTTTAATTAAGATAATAACTTTTACTTTTGGATCTACATATGCTTATGCCATGCGTGAAGTTACAGGTATATATGAGTTACGATAGATTCTAGGAATCAAACCTTTTCCTGTAGAATAGCAAGAAGTGCTCTTCGCAATGGAGCCATCTCTCCTGCCCCTATTTTTCTCCATTTCTTGGACTCCAAACTTCTACTTCATTGGTAACTATCCAATAATGTTTCTTTCCTAGTGTGTTGATTCACTAAATGCTTGCAATATTGTACAACAGATTTTAACCCCTTCATATCATGTGTCGATATTTGAGAAAAATAATGTAATTAGCTACAGCTGCTGGGAAAGGTCTACAATCTGATCATTTTAGAGGTGAAGACAGGGAACAGAGTGGTTCAAGGTCATTCCCAGCTTCCTAGTTAGGTTTAGGCCATTCTAAGATATATGAGTCCCTGTCTCAGATATTCAAACAAAAAACACAAAAATAAAGCTAAATTAGAAGAAATATGCCTGATATTACACATCACTTGGTAAGGAGCCTTTCAGTCCTTCAAGCAGCTTTTATCTTCTAGTTGAAACTGATGCTCCATTAACTTCTGCATTACTACCAAGACCATCTGTTTTCGATTAAAAAACATTTTCTGTCATGCATTTCGTCATTATCATGAGAAAGCAGAATGGCTGAAGGTGTGATGATCATTTCAAACAAGCACCATTTGCATGGTTCTAGTAGTCCATTGAGCAGCACGTTTATTAAATATGTGTGTTTGACTATCTGCTACAGACATTTACATGGACAGATTTCATTGGATTACCCCACAAATCTAATTTAAAAGAAAAACTGAGTAGATAATGGTCTATAATGAAAATGGAAAGATATTAGCCCAGATAATGTTTTATAAATATTTTTAAATTATTGACAAATCAAAGCTATACTCATCAGTAAAATATGCTGTGACATTCTAGGGTAGAATTTCTAGGAGTTATCTTTGTGATGAATTAGAAATAATCCCTGCTGGTATGTCATTTTAAGTATGAAATTAATTCTTGTCATCCTTTACAAAAACTTTCTTCAAGCCAACTGTCATGTGTAAGTTAGTAGGCAAGCTGCTCCAAGAATGCAAGTAAAGATAAGCTTTTGGTTGGGCTCTCAAGGGCTCTTCTAGTGTAGTCACCTACTTTTCAAGATAGAGAACTATCTATGCCTCTGTTATGGTTTGGGATAGTGATTTATGTGATTTTCCTCCAAAACTTAAGCTATTAGCTGCTTTAAAAAATAAAGTTGTCTCTGTCTAAAGCACTTATTCTAGTTGAAGCCTAAAACATCCCAGCCCTGAATGGAGGAGTCAGCTTAGACGGGATAACTGCTTCTGCTCTAGTTCTCATGTCTGAGATGGATCTTGGATGTCCCTATCTCCCACTTTCCATCCGCCAACAAAATGAAGTAATCGAGAACATGAATTACTAAGCGATTTGACTCAGGGTTACATCTTCCATGAGTGAATAAAGACATGGGGGGAAAAAGAAAGCTGGCTTCAAAGTGCATACCAAAATCCTCCTCAGTTTTGATCCAACTTAAATCACAAGCAAGAAATCGGCATGGATCTATCTATCTATCTATCTATCTATCTATCTATCTATCTATCTATCTCTCTATCTCTCATCTATCTATCTATCTATCTATCTATCTATCTATCTCTCATCTATCTATCTATCTATCTATCTATCTATCTATCTATCCTATCCATATATCTTTGATTACAGCAGAAGACACTGTATACAGTAGAAAGCACTTAATACACAAGTCCCTTAGCAGCCAGTTCTGCCTATCGTTTAAACTCAGGTGATGGCTTGGATCTTAACCACATCATCTGCCACAGTACATCTAGCTGGCCCCTCACTATCATCTCTTTCATAGTGTGGCCCCAGAGTTGGGACTAGAGTTTCTGCATGCAGTTGCTTTACCATCTTCGGTCAAGGTTTTGTGCCTCCTGTAGATTATATTCTGAATGTCCCCTAAAAAGCTTATGTTTTGAAATCCTGGACCTCCACTGTGGCAGTATTGTAATATCCTTAAGACATGAAACATCTCTTCCGAACATTCCTTAGTTGCCTGTAGCTCTTTGTACTGGGTTGAGGCCTCTTAGACTTTCCCCATCCATGTTAGCACATCTTGTTGCTGTTGTCTTTGTTCAGCTCGTGTTAAGGCAGTCATATTCGTGACATATTATGAATGTAGCTTCTGACATTAAAGGAGACAGAATCACATAGCATACCTCCCTGATTCTCTGGATCTTGCAATCTTTTCATCCCTTCTTCTGTTGTGATACTGAACCTTAGTTACAGAATTTATTTTGTAGATACATCCGGTGGGATTTTGCTTGAAAATTCAGAATTTTGATTGGTTGTAGGCTGCTGAGAAAAAGAGTGGAAATGAAGCATTTTCCCAAAGAAAGCATAAACAAACTGGTTTTCCAAAACCAAATGCTCTGTCCTGAAAATGTGGGCCATAGGAATAGTATACCGACTAAGCAAGTTTCAATGTGGGGAAAATACATATATATTATATATGTGTGTCTGTATGTGTATATATACGTACATATATATATGAATGAATGAGATGGAGAAGCAACTGCATGCAGGAACTCAAGCCCCCACAGTGGAGCACTTCCTGATGAAATTCTTGGAGCACCTTTCCCTTCTTCGTCTTCTCCTTTTTCTTCCTGCTATAAGGAGGTGAGTAGTTTTCTTGGAAAATAGATTTTGTAATGGTGTGCTGTCTTACTAGAGGCCAAAAACAACAGAACTATTGACTGTGGAGTGGAAGCTCTCAAACAATGACTCAAACTAACCTTTCAACTTTCCAAGTTGATTATCTCTGGCGTTCTGTCATAGCAACCCAAAGCTGGCTGACACAGTCCCTCAGCAAATAACATCCTGTTTTTCAGCTAAGACTCTCATTAAAATCCTGGCTAAATTTAGCATTTGCTTATCACTAGCACTATGTTCTTCAGTCTCCTAACACAAATGCTTCTACATCACAGTTGGCTGTTTATTTCACATTTGTCTCAGAACAAAAGATTTTCTTAGCCAAGAGGCTCTAATTTCAACTAGTCTATTTCTGACACATTTGTGCCTGGCTAACATTTCTCCTATTTGTGAATTAAGTTTTAGTCATTTTTATTCCATGATAATGTTTAATTGCTTGTCACCCAGCTTAGCTGTATTCAAGGAATTGAACCAGAAAGAAAACATAAGAGCTAATAGAGTTTTAAAGACTACACCGTGAGTCTGTTAATTGAGTATGAATTAACTTTAGCTCCTTCTTTGGATTTCTTGGGATCCAACAGCTCCTGATGTTATCCTTTACAATGAAAAGAGAGAAGATTAAGGACATTGTTTTGGTTAACATTTAATAAATGTCAATACATAGCTTTTCTCATTGTGTCAGTGACCTCTCTCTGATTTTAAGTCTGTGTGCTTTGTCTCCCTGTGTTTCAGATGTGAGCTCTGTGGGAGTTACATATATTCACCAGGGTTTTGGAAAATAATGAAATAGAACATTGTAATGAAAGCGTACCCCCCAGAGGCAGGTTCGTCTGTAGATTCCCTATCATGTCAGTTCAGTGATTTAGGCTTGGAAATGTCCCAGGTATAATAAAATAAGGATCAGCTCACCCCACTGATATCTCTGATATCTCCTTTTTTTCTCACTGCCTTCTGTCAAACAAACCCCTCTTTTCAAATATGTTAACATGGTAAACATTCACCTAAGGGGTCGAAAATGACCTTTAAAAATCTCATGTATGATACTCCTTTCTTTTCCTACAGCTGACTGCTTAACCAAAAGGTTGTGTGTAATTTAGAGTAGGCCAGAAAAGCTCTGTGAACTGTAAGATATCATTTAGCTTCTGGCATTAACACATGTCCAGGATCTGAGCTAATAAGGCAGTGCAACTTGAGAAGTTGTAAGTCAAGATTTGTTTAGTATCAATAAAACCTTATTTTTAAAATTGTATGTTTGTGTGGTGTTTGGTTGGTCCTTGTGCTTGAGTGTCAGTGCCTGCAGTGGTTGGATAGGACATTGGATTCTGACATAGGTGCTAGAAATGGAACTTGAATATTATACAGAAGTGCATGTTCTTTATTGCTGAGCCACCTTAAGTCTTATAGTTTAAGAGAATTGAAAGTATATTCTAAGCGTCTCTCCATTACAATGGAAGGCTAAATCTTCGCCTCCAGTCTGCTTCTTCTCAGAGTTGGACTAGAGTCTGCCTAATGGGTTTACTTTCATTCCAATTCCACTGCAGGGGCTCCACTCTGATGAATTAGGATGTACTGTGAAGAAGTTCTTAGCTTTTGAGATTTAGAATTTGTTTCTATTTTGTGTATGCCTTTGTTAACTGAACTAAACTAAACAGTCAGCTGAACTATTGGATTTTGTTACCACAGTATCTGCAACAACCAGGATCAAACCTCTCAAATCACAATCTTTACAAAAACGTGCCCCTGGAGCAATCCTCCATGTAATCCAAGCCAGAAAAGCAGCAGACCAGAGGCAATGATTTAGCCTTCGGGGTTATATGACTTTATTCTGTGTTTAATGTAGGGTTTAAGACTCACACTGTTGGACAAGAGGTTTTAGACTTCTGAGCAGGAATGTACTGCACTTTTAAAAGGAAAAACGAACAGTGAGAACACCATTCCCTCTTCGTCACATTAGAGGCAAGACTAGCTCTTCAAATGCTTCCTGCTGGTTCCCACGGAGCACAGGAAGCAATGTTCTGGTGATTAAGCAGCAATATCATTATAAAAGCCAAATGAATAATCATTGTGTTAATGAACTTTATCTCAGAAAAGATTAGTTTTTTAATGTTAAGCCTCTTCCAATATGAAGGAGAAAATGTATTTCCATTTCATTTAATCAACCGAGATGTTCATCATCTATATAATTTCATATCCCTGTCTTCTAGGTCTCCAAAAATAGTGATTTCAAAAGATACAGCCACGGAGTCTTTCGCGAATTAGACAAATTAGATTTGTTGGTGATAAGCAATTCATAGTTTACAGGTTAGCACCAGCAGTTGAACTTCCCAGAAGCATGTTTTAATACTTAAAAGAAATTCAGAGTGGCTTTGTGGCTTTTCAGAATCCAATATAAACAAGATTTTTTTTCCTTACAAAATGATTTTCATCATCACTTGTGTTTCAGAGAAAAATACTGGGGAAACAAAACAAAACAAAAAGCAACATAAAAACAAAACAAAACAACAACAATGATGACAAAACCTAAAACCTAAAAGTATTTTATTTTATTTTATTTTTTTCAAAATCAGTAAAAAAAAACCACTCCTGATTATGAGTATATATGCTAATTAGCCTGTTTCATGAGATGTGTGAGTGGATGTCTATGAAAGTATAATGCAAACTAACTACTACTATAATCAAATCTTTTGTTTCTCTCTTTCGGCACCCTGTCCTCAAAGCTAAAGTCAAAGGAACTCACCAGGTAGGGTTCCTGCTGACAAGAAACCTATTACTCAATATCGGTACTTTCAATCCAGACATGATCATTCAATAAGAAATATGAGTACACATGGAGGGACCCAAGGCTCCAGTCACATATATAGCAGAGGATGGCATTGTCCAGCATCAATAAGAGGAAAAGCCTTGGTCCTGTGAAGGCTTGTTTCCCAATGTAGGGGAATGCCAGGGCATGGAGGTGAGAGTGGATGGGTGGGAGTGGGCGAGTGGGAGTGGGAGTACCCTCATAGAAGCAGGAGGAGAGGGGAGGGGTATGGGAGAGAGGAGAAAGGAGATAACATATGAAATGTTAAATACATAAAATATCCAAGAAAAATAAAATTAAAAAAAGAAAGCAAAAAGAAAAAGAAAGAAATATGGGTTTTCTCACCACTCAAGAGGAACTGACCATGAAGTATTTGACAGACATTTTCCCTTTAGCTTAATTGTGTTTTCAGGGTCCTGGGATATAACTGGCTTTCATGTGTCTTCTCTGTACTACAGGCTTACGTGCAATATCATTTTATGTGATACATGAGCAACACATTAAAAATGGTTTTAAATATGTATGAGATAAAAGGAATTGCTATCATATTGCAATGTGATTTTACACATAACTTTTACCACATCTGAGACTAAATAATAAAGTGAATCAATTTAAAACTCATTCTGGAATGTTTCAGAATAAATCCAAGTCAGATGCTAATACTAATTGTAGAAATAATGTTTGTATGTGAACAAAGGGAACTCAAATGAGCAATTTTAAGTATAGTAACTTACCAATTTTGACAGCAAAAAAGTATGAAAATGAGTACTATTGTTTAAATTTGAGTTCTTTTTCAAACTAGATCAATATGTGTGTTGTGTGTGTGTGTGTGTGTGTGTGTGTGTGTGTGTGTGTGTGTGTGTGTGTGTGTGTGTGTGTGTGTGTGTGAGTATAGAGTACATGTGTTGTGCCTTATAGAAAACAAAAGAAGCCAGGGTTATGTTTGGTGGAGGTGAAGTATGGTGTAGGGAAAGGGGGTGTTGCTGCTGGCCCATGCTGGGGCATCCCTTCCCCATGAGGTTCCAGTCACAGAATCAAGTTTATTTAGGGCATGGGGAGGGAGTTTAGGAATAGATACTGAGAAATGCAGAGAGAGAGAGAGGGGGGGGGAGGGAGGGGGGGGAGAGAGAGAGGGGGGGGGGAGAGAGAGAGGAGAGAGAGAGAGAGGAGAGAGAGAGAAGAGAGAGAGAGAGAAAAGAAGAAGCAGGTCATGAACACATGGAGAGAGACAGGGGAGTGGAATGGGGAGAGAAGAGACAACGGGAAGAAGGTAAGAGAAGAAGAGCAAGAGCGAGAGAGTGAGGAGGGGCAAGCAGCCTCTTTTATAGTAAGTCAGGCATGCCTGACTGTTGCCAGGTAACTGTCAGGCAGAGCCTAGAAGGAATGCCAGTATGTACAGATGTTCACATGGAAGCATACATGTTTGTGGGTGCATATATGTAGGGTGTATACATGCTTTGAGGTGAATGTATGTGCACGGATTTGACTGGCTTACTCACGGGGAATCTCCTTTTCTCTGCCTTCCAAGTTCTGGCATTACATCCTGGTTGTCACACTTATCAGCATTTATGTGAATGTTTGGAATCTTGAACCTCAGACTTTACATTTCTGTGGTGCCTTCTCCACTGACATTTTTTTTTTCTCAGAAATCCAAAGAAGGTTTTGAGAAAAGAAAACGGATACTTACAACTCGGAGACTGGAGAATCGAGGAAGGGTATTGAGAGACAGGAAGTCAGTCAAGGCATGTGGAGGTTCTGACTAACTGAGTGCCATCATCCTGGAGACATCCTGACTGATAGCACTAAGTGTATTACAGTGCTGTCCCACTGAGGGGCTTGGATGCTATGTGTGAACTCATCAGCTCCATCTATCACTGGATGGCAAGAGATCCTCACACATGAGTCTCCTTCATCTCCTATCCAACTCTGAACTGTCCTGGTGAACTTTGAGGATGAGTGCATCATTAGGCAAAGACACCCAGGAAGTGTACAACGATACAGTAAATGAGCAATGACTGAATGTCTATTTCTATACCATCAAATTGGGTTAAATGCAGTCTAATTGACCCAATATACCTGATTTTTTTTCACTTTTAGCTGCATGTTAATTCTGATAAGTTAAGTCATCACAAAATTATTTTCATGAGCAAGCCAAATTCACCAACAGGGCTATTTACTTGGTAATTAGGTGGAATCTGAAGTGTCCAAATCTATGAAAGTAATTTTATTTTATATGTAAATGCTATTTGAGAACTTGGTAGACAGTGACTTAAAGCTGCCCAATATTGATGTTACAGGCATGCGCAGAATGTACAGCTTTGTATGTGTTTTTTAAAATGTCAGTTTGGTACCTTATTTGTTTTACCTTTAAAAAAGGTATCTGTTTTCTTGGTATTGAATTGAATTCTGTTTGAACTTTTCATACCTGAGACATATTTTTCCACAAATATTTTCTCTTACTTTCAAGGTCCTCTATTATTCTACTATTAGTCCTTTGCTGCAAAATGAATATTAACTTTGATATAATACTCTTTGTCTGTTTTATTTTTCCTTCTGTTGTCTAAGCTTTGGGTATCATATTAAAATTAGCATTGCTCAGATCAACATAAAACAAAACAAAAGGAAACAAAGCAACTTCACAATTCAATGACTATTATACTTCCAGAATCTAGGCTATATTTTAATTACGGAAATCAGAAATAAAAAGAAAAACAGAGATATATTTAGAAGAAAAAAACAGAAGAAAGAACAGCAAATGGTATGTATTCCCATGAGTCTCCAGAGGGATTTTTAGGTCATCCCTTTTCCATTGTCCTTGTGGTTCTAAGGACTTGTTTGTTCTATACGCTGCTTGTTCAAGTCCATTAGGATACACTTCACTAGGCTCACGCTCAATTCATTTTATGTTAGGCACCTTCAAGGTACTCAGACACTTGATTTTTTTTTTTTGATTATGAGCTTCCTGGAATCTGCATTTCCTCCACTTTAATAGTGTAATCCACCTCATTATCTACCCTTTAGATTAGCTTCCAATAAGAAAGGCAGCACGGTGTTTTCAGTTTTTCAGAAATATCAGCATTAATTGGGACGTAAATCTATAGTTCAGATCCTTGGTTGAGATATTAAAGTCAAAGTGAACACTTCAGTAGTGAAACTGTTTTACTCCAGTTGAATATGAGTTTGAAGCTGCATTAAGAGCAGAGAGCTGAAGCATTTCTTGACCGCTGATACTGAGTCTGAGAGGTCCGAGGGTCTCAGAGAGAAGTCACTGTAGGTTGGTACTACATGGATGGACTTCCTTTCTTTGTTGAGCTTCTAGATGTGAGTGAAATCCCAAGGAAAGCTTTAGGAAGAGGAAAGAAGAAAATACAAATATCAACCATACTGGACAAAACTGTTACCAGTAAAAGGAAGGCAAGGGAGGATATTGTATCCATATTACTTTTCAGTCATTTATAAATCGAAATAAAAACATATCATTCTTATTTTTGTGCCTAAGACTATAGTTTATTTTGGAGATCGAGCACACAAATCTTTTGCAGGGGAGGAGAAAGATTTGGGAAAGTAAAATATAGATTAAAGTCATAGCAAATAAACAATGAAAAAACAAAAGCAACCCCCACCAAAACATAACCCCTAATCATTATTTATTGGCCATCTTTTATCTGGTGCAAATTGGTAAAAAGTTAGGAGACAATTGGAAAAGGTTATTGACTTGATATTAAAAATTTTTGGCAAAATGTGCATATTTCAGTTAGTTTTGATGATACAAATTACCATTTTTATGTCTTAATGTTTCAAAATTGTTTATCTCAGAAAAGGTATCCTAAAACACCTGAGAATGGAATGAGAGTCAAAACTGAAATAAAATTAAAAATTAAGACTTCTGTGTGGGTTGGTATCTGTTAGATAATTGTGGTTCTTTCACAGAGAATGAATATGTGTATATTTCTATGTGGTGTCTATGTTTTCTAACCTCCCCCCAACACAAATTCTGCTTCTATGCTTTTCATACCACTGTGCGTTGGAACAAATTACGCCACTTCCCACAATGGCTTTTACTTTTAAGGTTTGATTCAAACTATTTCGAAGTGTTCTGTCTCTGGTTACTCACATCAGTAGAGACATATGATATATCTGATAAACCAACAGAGAAGGCATCACCCTTTTGGAAATCAGCTTTTGATTACCTTTCTGAAATTAAAAAAAAAAGCTATAACCTAAAGTGATTTCTTTCTTCTAGAAACATGAAAATCATATATAGGTATCTAGGGGACTTATTGCAATTGAAGACTTCACCCAAAGGTTACCTCTTAGACCATAAGTGGTATGCGATGACATTTAGATGCAGTGGTGCCGTTCAGAGAAGAAGAGGTTGCTGAAGGAGATACACTCTTTTTCTTCAAGAGTGGGGTAATTCTTGCCATATTCTGCTCTCCAGTACTGAATTAATAACTGCAGAATTGAGAGGTTACAGTGAGAGCCTCCGCTCATGTTTGTATCTTGTACCGGTACACGCTTTTCATGTCACTCCTCTAATGTATTGGAAGAACACAGAGTTCCTTGGGAAGTTGAACACACATGAGTGCCACATTCTTGGGTTCCTCAGCAGGCAGAACCGCAAGCCAAACAAGCTCTGTTCTTTTTGAGTTATTCAGTCTCGAACATTCTGCTATAGCAACAGGAAAGAGATCACAACAGAAGATGAAAGTCTTCTAAGGAAAGAAGTAGACTTTAGAACTTTGTACTATCCTTAGGACCCATGACAAACACAATCTAGCAATTCAGTGTCTCGGCATTTATTCTTTAAGAATGTAGGAAAATGAATTCATAAATAAAACCTATGCAATCAGTTGTCCCTGATAAACCTTCCAGGCTTAGAAAAGAAAGCTCTTTGCTGTTGTTGTTGTTGCTGTTGTTGTTGTTGCTGATGTTGTTTTTTTTCCACCTTTATTAAATAAGGTATTTGTTGTTTAACATTGAGTTAATCTGCATTCATTTGCTTTATTGAAAGGGCAAAATTAATTGCCCCTACTTCCTCTATACCAGGATTATATTTAGTTCTGTCTAATTTTATTGGTACTCAGATTTACATTGAAGATGTGGACATTAGGAAGAAAAAAGTACAGTTTTAAACATAGCTAACCCAGAAGAACTACATTTTCTAGCCCTCTCGCCCCCTCCCTCCCCTGGGAGATTAGCAGACGTACCCCCGGTTAATTCTGAGTCAGGCCTGTTCTCATAAGCCTTGCTTGCAGTGGACTTCCTGTTTTGCTCAGAACTGAAATCACAGCAAATGGCTCAGTGTCGCTTGAGTGAATATTACATACTCTGTAGTGTGCTTTGAAAATAGTCTGGGAATTAACTGTCTGTCCATCACTGCACAATAAGGAAACTGTAGCTACAGTTAAAGCTTCTTAAGAGTTTCTCCCACAAGCAGTCTCTGAACTCTGAGTCATTTTCTCCTGTAATACTTGATTAATGGAAAAAGAACTGGTGTGCTAAAATAAAATGTCAACAGTTCAGAAGAACAGTGTGGCGGACCAACTGAAAAGTCTTGCTTTGTGGCTCATTCATTCATCCATCCATCTATCTATTCATTCATAAGCTCCTTTTATTCCATTGCAAGACATGGTAAGATTGCAGAATACAATATGAATATCACACGCTCCCACCTTACAAAAGTGATAAGGTGGATGAATACCGCCCAAGACATATTTCATAATTACTTTGCAGTATGATGGATGCGATTTAAAACATATCAGGTAGATTTCTTCATTTCATCCTCATATCTCTATAAAGCACAACTATTATTATATTTCTATTCAGAGAGCAAATTAATGCTTAGAGTATGGAATTCCCTCCTAAGAACTGCAGCAGAGAGAGAAAATGGTTTGCTGGTTTTTATGATGCTATGAGAGTATAGAAGAGACTGAGTAATACTGTCAGAGGTTTAACTAAAAGACACTATTTTATTTAATTTATGCAT